>NC_068314.1:1125428-1195900 GCF_025860055.1 Xyrauchen texanus | reverse complement strand
TCAGATCAGATGCTGGTGTTACTGGGGGAGATCAGATCAGATGCTGGTGTTACTGGGGGAGATCAGATCAGATGCTGGTGTTACTGGGGGAGGGGATATCAGATCAAGTCAAGTCAAGTCAAGTGGTTTTTATTGTCGTTTCAACCATATACAGTTAGTACAGTACACAGCAAAACGAGACAACGTTCCTCCAGGACCATGGTGCTACATAAAAACAACAAATGACCAACATAGGACCACATGAGACTACACAACGAAATAAAATACCTGTATAAACTACCTATATATACCTATATATAGTGCACATGCAAACATGTGCAAAAAGTACAGGACAGTACAACAAATTACTGACAATGAACAGGACAATAGACAGTGCAGCGCCGACCAGTACTCAGTAGTGCAAAAAGATGACAGTTTCTAAAAATGTAAACATAACATACTATGAGATAATGTTCTATGCACATAGCAGTTATTGAGGTAGCAGACAGTTATAAAGTGACAGTAATTAAAGTGGAACTCAGGACACGTGTGTGTCAAACCAGTCTCTGAGTATTGAGGAGTCTGATGGCTTGGGGAAGAAGCTGTTACACAGTCTGGCCGTGAGGGCCCGAATGCTTCGGTACCTCTTGCCAGACGGGAGGAGGAGTAAAGAGTTTGTGTGAGGGGTGTGTGGGGTCGACCACAATGCTGGTTGCTTTGTGGATACAGTGTTTTTTGTAAATGTCTTTGATGGAGGGAAGAGAGACCCCAATGATCTTCTCAGCTGTCCTCACTATCCTCTGCAGGGCTTTGCGGTCCGAAACGGTGCAAGTCCCAAACCAGGCAGTGATGCAGCTGCTCAGGATGCTCTCAATAGTCCCTCTATAGAATGTAGTGAGGATGGGGGTTGGGAGATGTGCTTTCCTCAACCTTCGAAGAAAGTAGAGACGCTGCTGGGCTTTCTTGGTGATAGAGCTGGTGTTGAGGGACCAGGTGAGGTTCTCCGCCAAGTGAACACCAAGGAATTTGGTGCTTTTGACGATCTCCACAGAGGAGCCGTCGATGTTCAGCAGAGTGTGTTCACCTTGTGCTCTCCTAAAGTCAACAACCATCTCTTTTGTTTTGTCGACATTCAGGGACAGGTTGTTGGCTCTACACCAGTTCGTCAGCCGCTGCACCTCCTCTCTGTATGCTGACTCGTTGTTCTTGCTGATGAGACCCACCACGGTCGTGTCATCAGCGAACTTGATGATGTGATTCGAGCTGTGCATTGCTGCACAGTCGTGAGTCAGCAGAGTGAACAGCAGTGGACTGAGCACACAGCCCTGGGGGCCCCAGTGCTCAGTGTGGTGGTGGTGGAGATGCTGTTCCTGATCCGGACTGACTGAGGTCTCCCAGTCAGGAAGTCCAGGATCCAGTTGCAGAGGGAGGTGTCCAGGCCCAGCAGGTTCAGCTTTCCAATCAGGTGCTGGGGAATGATTGTGTTGAATGCTGAGCTGAAATCTATGAACAGCATTCGAACGTATGAGTCCTTATTGTCTAGGTGGGTGAGGGCCAGATGGAGGGTTGTGGTGATGGCATCGTCCGTTGAACGGTTTGAACGATCACGCAAACTGCAGTGGGTCTAGTGAGGGGGCAGCTGGGTCTTAATCTGCCTCATGACGAGCCTCTTGAAGCACTTCATGATGATGGGTGTAAGTGCGACGGGACGGTAGTCGTTGAGGCAGGACACTGAAGACTTCTTTGGCATGGGGATGATGGTGGTGGCCTTGAAGCACGTTGGAACAACGGCGCTGCTCAGAGAGATGTTGAAGATGTCGGTAAGAACATCTGCTAGCTGGTCTGCACATCCTCTGAGCACTCTGCCAGGAATGTTGTCTGGTCCAGCAGCCTTCCGTGGGTTGACTCTACGTAGAGTTTTCCTCACATCTGCCGTGGTAAGACAGAGCACCTGGTCGTTGGGAGGAGGGTGGACTTCCTCGCCATCACGTCGTTCTGCACTACAAACCGAGCGTAGAAGTCGTTCAGCGCATCTGGAAGGGAGGCATCTTTGTCACAGGCAACTGATGTTGTCCTGTAGTTGGCGATGGCCTGGATGCCCTGCCACATGCGCCGCGTGTCACCGCTGTCCTGGAAGTGACTGTGGATTCTCTGGGCGTAGCGCACTTTGCCTCTCTGATTGCCCGTGACAGTTTGGCCCTAGCTGTTCTTAGGGCTGCCTTATCGCCTGCTCTGAAGGCGGAATCTCGGGACCTCAGCAGCGTGCGCACCTCCGCAGTCATCCACGGCTTCTGGTTGGAGCGTGTGGTGATGGTCTTGGAGAAAGTGACATCATCAATGCACTTGCTGATGTAGCTGGTCACTGATGCTGTGTATTCCTCCAAGTTGGTAGAATCGCCATATGTTGCAGCCTCCCTGAACATGTGCCAGTCAGTACATTCAAAACAGTCCTGAAGAGCAGAGATGGCTCCTGCTGGCCAGGTTTTCACCTGCTTCTGAAGCGGTTTTGTGCATCTGACGAGCGGTCTGTATGCTGGAATTAACATAACAGAGATGTGGTCTGAGTAGCCGAGGTGGGGGCGGGGCTCCGCCCGGTACGGGCTTGGGATGTTTGTGTAAACAAGATCAAGCGCGTTCGCCCCTCTCGTTGCAAAGTCCACATACTGATGGAATTTAGGGAGCACTGTCTTGAGATTTGCATGGTTGAAATCTCCAGCGACAATAAACAGTCCGTCGGGGTGAGCGTTCTGCAGTTCGCTCATAGCCCCATACAGTTCACAGAGCGCTTCCTTAGCGTTAGCGCTGGGGGGAATGTAAACTCCGGTTATGCAAACAGTGGTGAATTCCGTGGTAGATAAAAGGTCTGCATCTAACAGTCACAAGCTCCAACAGCGATGAACAGTAACTAGAGACTAGCATAGAGTTCTTGCACCATCCGTGTTGATGTAAACACACAAGCCACCACCGCGAAGTCTTACCGCAGTGAGCTGTATTTCTGTCGGCACGAAACGAGGCGAGCCCGTCTAGCTGAATGGCGGCATCCGAACTCTGTCGCTGAGCCACGTCTCCGTGAAAACAAAGACGCAGCAGTCTCTAAACTCACGCTACGTAGCCTGCTGGAGTCGGATATAGTCCAGTTTATTGTCCAGGGAGCAAACATTTGAGAGCAGGATAGACGGGAGAGCCGGCCGGCTAGGGTTTGTTTTAGCCTAGCATGGACCCCGCCCTCTTTCCGCTTCCGCTTTCGCACACCGCTACGACGTCCTCTCCCCCGGCCACCGGCATCAGGCGACGCCGAAGGCTGGAGGCCTGGTCTCCGCAGCAAGCCGAGTACGCGTAGCGCCTCCTGCAGGTCATCATGCAGCTTGGTTTTTGCATGAGTCTTATATTTCAGTAGTGTCTGGCGATGGTAGACACGAACACCGGTCCATGTGTTGCAAAAGTCGGGCTTTTTTAACAAAAATAGCACCATTGTGGATCCGGAGTGGCCGCTGCGTGCTACCGCGCCGCCATCTTGGATCAATCAGATGCTGGTGTTCCTGGGGGAGATCAGATCAGATGCTGGTGTTACTGGGGGAGATCAGATCAGATGCTGGTGTTACTGGGGGAGATCAGAACAGATGCTGGTGTTACTGGGGGAGATCAGATCAGATGCTGGTGTTATTGGGGGAGGGGATATCAGATGCTGGTGTTACTGGAGGAGATCAGAACAGATGCTGGTGTTTCTGGGGGAGATCAGATCAGATGCTGGTGTTACTGGGGGAGATCAGATCAGATGCTGGTGTTACTGGGAGAGATGCTGGTGTTACTGGGGGAGATCAGATCAGATGCTGGTGTTACTGGGGAGATCAGATCAGATGCTGGTGTTACTGGGGGAGATGCTGGTGTTACTGGGGGAGATCAGATCAGATGCTGGTGTTACTGGGGAGATCAGATCAGATGCTGGTGTTACTGGGGGAGATCAGATCAGATGCTGGTGTTACTGGGGGAGATCAGAACAGATGCTGGTGTTACTGGGGGAGATCAGATCAGATGCTGGTGTTACTGGGGGAGGGGATATCAGATGCTGGTGTTACTGGAGGAGATCAGAACAGATGCTGGTGTTTCTGGGGGAGATCAGATCAGATGCTGGTGTTACTGGGGGAGATCAGATCAGATGCTGGTGTTACTGGGGGAGATCAGAACAGATGCTGGTGTTACTGGGGGAGGACCATCATGCACCAGTTGCAGCTAAATTCATTTTTGAGCTGCACACCCTCAGAATCCAATTACTGCCTTAATGTACTTCATTCACAGTACTTTTATTTTCTTATGTTCATAATGTCATGTTAAATGCATATTTTATTTTATATTGTATAGTGTATATTTGTATTATATTTTTTATTTTATTTGATTCTTTACCCGGCACTTATGCTTAGAGAGAGCATCAGTCAGGCCTGAGAGAGTCAGCATCAGTCAGGCCTGAGAGAGAGAGAGAGTGAGAGAGAGAGCATCAGTCAGGCCTGAGAGAGAGAGAGTGAGAGAGAGAGCATCAGTCAGGCCTGAGAGAGAGAGAGTGAGTGAGAGAGCATCAGTCAGGCCTGAGAGAGAGAGTGAGCATCAGTCAGGCCTGAGAGAGAGAGAGTGAGTGAGAGAGCATCAGTCAGGCCTGAGAGAGAGAGAGTGAGTGAGAGAGCATCAGTCAGGCCTGAGAGAGAGAGAGTGAGTGAGAGAGCATCAGTCAGGCCTGAGAGAGAGAGAGAGAGAGAGAGAGAGTGAGTGAGAGAGCATCTGTCAGGCCTGAGAGAGAGAGAGTGAGTGAGAGAGCATCAGTCAGGCCTGAGAGAGAGAGAGAGAGTGAGAGAGAGAGAGAGAGCATCAGTCAGGCCTGAGAGAGAGAGAGTGAGTGAGAGAGAGAGCATCAGTCAGGCCTGAGAGAGAGAGAGTGAGAGAGAGAGAGAGAGAGCATCAGTCAGGCCTGAGAGAGAGAGAGAGTGAGAGAGAGAGAGAGCATCAGTCAGGCCTGTGCGCGTCTATTGTTCGCTCAGCGTGTGAACACAAAGACTCTTGAGGCGGGTTCATCGAGCACGAGCGCCGCGGATCTGCAGCTTGAGGCCTCGCACGACTCAAACGGGCCGATTTTTAACAAATTAATCACGATTCTCGTAATTTAACACCGATTCTCATGATCATTCTCGTCCCGGGATTCACATAATCCCGTGTGGAGTCGCTCGGTCCTCCGGTACATCAGTGTTTCAGGTAACGCTTACGGGGTTTATTTATATGCGATTATTTCATCGCTATTTCACCGGACTGACGGGGTTTTATTTTAATTTATTGTCGGCTTTCATCCTAACAGGGTTTCATATTTGATTGTTTGTTAATGTAGTGTTTCATATGAGCAGTTCTTCTGTTCTGTCGCTGTTAGCATTAGCCTGTAGCCTCGGGTCTCATGAATGGGCTTTATTTATGAATATTTATATTAATTTATGTATAATGTCTGTTTTTAATCACAGATATGAGGCATTAAAGTCTCTCGGATCGAGTAAATGTGTTAATATAAGGGAATATATGTATATATGTGTGAGTGTAAACACTGCTCTGTTAATATACTGTAGACACAATCACTCTCAATCTAAATTAAACCTTTTAAATGCTTTATTCCAGGAGGATTTTAAACAATATTTAATAAACACTTCATTTCTGAAATAAACTAACTCATATTATTTCTGCATCAAACCCTTTAAACTGTTTATTTTCATGAATAAACCTTTCAGTTGTCTTAAGAAATAAATATTGTATGATTACTTTTCAGGGATAAATGTATTAATCAATGTATTTATAATTATTCTCTTGATATACATTAATCACTGCAATGAATATTCAACTCTTAACTCATATTATGTCTGCATCAAACTCTTTAAACTGTCTTCAGAAATAAACATTTCATTGATAGATAAACACTTGATAAGAGACTGCGCTTTAGCATCTTTATTTCACAGTGAAAGTCTTATTTTTCATTTGAAATGCATCATTTACATTTACATTTACATTTATTCATTTGGCAGACGCTTTTATCCAAAGCGACTTACAAAAGAATGATTTGAACAGTCTGTCCTGGTGTTTGTCATAAAGCTTTTAAATAACCAGGAGCAACAAGTGTATCTTCATCATTTGTTATTTGGAGAGAATGATGTTTTTCCTAAATCATCAGAAGATGTTTACAGTAGATGTTTATCTGGTGTAATATGCCTGTATCAGCAGCGGTCAGGCATGCATCGACTCTGTAAAGCAGCTCTAGTGTTTTCTCCGTCTAATTCTGAAGTAATTTCCATTTACTGGAAGCCCGTCCTCATGGAGAGCATCTCTGTGGTCTAAACACTCATTAACAGATCATCTGAACATCATTTACGGCTTTACACATGTGATGCATCATTAGCCTGTTATTCCAGGCAGAAAATCATCATGGCTGTAGTTTTGCTTAATGTATGTAATTTGTATGTTATAATGATGGGCCGTCCTGTATGCACTCAACTCATGTTGTGGCACATTTGAAACCGGATTAGATTATCAGCACTTTCTAGCCTAAAGTAATGCATGTACGTAGAGAGGGGATGTTTTGAAGAAAGCGATTTACTGCACAGGAAGTTTGTTTGATTTGATTTAGAAAGTCATTAACAAGCAGCTGAGCAGTTTCTCTTAATGGGACATCTATTGCTTGCACTTTATTTACTTAGTAGCTAAACTTACAAAACTGTTGAATGTCTTTCTGCACTTTGGTTTTTCAACACAAGTGTGACGTTGATGTTCAGTGTGATTTATATAAATCAGAGTTCAATAAAATTAGTTATTTCTGTAATGAGTAAATACATTGTTACTAGTGCAATTCCTATTAAATCCTATTATTAACAATTGAACAATGTCTGGTTCAATACCTATAATGTGACCTTCACTTTAATTTATTGATATCTGATATCCAAATCTAATACGTTAAAATTAATTTACAGCAATTGTACTAGTTGTTATTTTATTCTTAACACCAGGAATGGATATTTGTATTGGTATTTCTGTGAGAAATTTTTATTTTTTGATAAAGAATAAATATTTCTATTAGTATAAATGTAATTACTAAGTAGTAGTAATTGGCATCATTGCTGATCTTAAGAATGAGCAGTGAAAATTAAATTACAGATATTCATAATCCATATTCTGTATGTTATTAAACGTGGAAAGGGCTTCCATTGGTCAGTGTATCGCTGACGTGCTGACCATAGAGATGATATTTGATGTTGCTTGTGTAATATTGATAGTGCTGCTGTAGACTTTGTGTTTTACTGTGTCAGTGAACAGGACGAACCTGTGTCCAGTGTCATCCCCAGTGAATGTTTAATGGCTTAAAGTCTGTGGTATGAATGTTTAATGAAGGACACGTCCTGTACGGCCGTATGATTTCATTGCTTAAGAGTTTTGACTTCAGCAGTTGCTTTGAATCTTTGACTTGTGCCTCCTTAAAAAGCTCTCATGTACTTGTGTATGTGTTTTAATTACTGAGTGACTCAATAACCTGTTTTGAAAATGTACAATAATGCCCAAAGTATACTGTATGGTTTTTATGCGAACGCTGTGCGTCTGCACAGTCGAATGCAAGTGTACTTCTTTCCACTCTGCGCACATACACAGGCGGTTGGTGCATGGACCTGAAATTTTGATATGAATTTAAATGATTAGTGAGAGGACTGAGAGCATGATCTGTAGGCCTAACAGTCTTATAAGCTTTAGTAGGGTTTGGGATGAAATTTTAAACCAATCAGTGATGTTTTGCTTTGTATGCCATCATTTTTCAGAGAAGTATTTATTTTTGCAAACAAAACATAACATATAATGAGAAATATTATAATATTATTCCTTGCATATGCATTAAAAAAGTACAAATCTGAGGTACTCGCCTGACCGGGCCAGCAGAAAATGGGTACGGTCGAGCTCTGCTATCACTGCTTGTTATTGTGAGAACACATGTTTTCATCCTGCATGCTCATGTTTGTGTAATTAAAATAAGAGCCAGTCTGTCCTCTACGAGCCTTCATTTGATAATGCAGCACTAGACGCTGACAGCTCTTAGATGTATTTGCGAGACACGTTGAACGGTCATAAGGCGGAGCTGTTCCCGCGACAACAGGGGTCATGACCTCATTGCGATTGAATGCATTGTGCTGTAGATGTGTTTAATTGCCGGGATGGAGAACACTATACACATGTATCGCGTAATGAAATGAACAGTTTGTCCTCTGAAATATGATTGGATGAGCCATGTTTGAAGCCGTTGTAAAGAATCTGAGCCATCAAATCAGGGGTTTTCCTGGGTCAGAAATGGTCTTCAGTGGTGGCTGATGTACACGGTCAACACATATGTTTTTATTTATTAATGTATTTATTTCCCTTATCAGTGCTGTTCATAATGTCAGTGCTGTAGTGTTTGAAATGGTTGAATTGTTCCATAATGCTTTAAATTAGTGAATTCTCATGGGTTGCATAAGTTTTGTTGTTTAAGTGTGCGTGCGATCCGCTCTGCGCTATCCTGTCACCGGAGCTCACATATCGAGAGACGCCTGGTTGACGTGCGTGCACCTGTGTGATCCAGAGATGCATGAGGATAGAGTCCATCATTGCACGAGTGATTTGAAGTGATCGCACAACACGCACGTGAAACCAGTCTTCAGTCGTCCCGCGTTTATCTGTCTTTAAATCTCAGCCATTTGTGGATTAATAATCACAGATGACCAACTGGCCATTTTGATGTTATATTGATTAATTGTGCAGCCCAGAAAGATCGTGAAATGAGTTTACCGGAGCGCCCTTTATTAAACTTAATGGCCAAATTAAAGCACATTAAAATCATCACGATATTGTTCAATTTTACATCGTCAGCAAAATGATCTCGATTATATCATTAATATTCGATATATCGCCCAGCCCTACTGATTTCTTAATGAAGACTAAACAGAATATGGTAAACGTCATGTCGTTACTTACAGCAGAGGATCATGGTTAAATCCAGCCCAAACACGTGCATATGTATTTAAGTAATCCTCACAGAGCGACATGAGATGGTTAAAAACTATCCGATGTGCATGATTCACATTCTGATTGTTATTTAATCAGTTGTACAATGGCATTGCCACAGATGAGAGCTGTAGCAAGCGTATGTGATTGAGTTTAAATAATACACGCACACACAATTACCGCTGCACTCCTGTTCTGGCTGCTAGCATATACAGAGATATAATATAGAGATATAATGTTCATTACCTACTGTTAATCTATCAGTCATTTATCATTATTCTTATTTATTTCTCATTCAATCAGCATACATCTGTAATATACTGCCCTACAAAGGCAAAACGCTGTAACATCATGTTTGGTCAAAAATGAGTTAATGTCATTTTTGGGGTATTCAAGACCTCCTTTATCATGTGAATAAATATCGTGAGTCAATTTGATTGTTTTAACGAGAAATTAAAGGGCTATGACAACCGTAACATCCAAAACTATACGAGAAATCACAGCAGAACGCCGTAACAGTTGTTACGGCTCTTAGCCTTTGTTCCGGCATGCTGAAGTTGAGTTAAGATGTTCTGACTTTGTTTCGCCTGGCATCAAGAGAGATGTTACGGTGCCGCTGTGATGTTACTGTACTCTGGCTTTGTCATACTGTCAAAGATTACCGCTCTTTTATTGTCACCAAACCGCGTAACATACACACGACACATCTTTGAAATAAAGGGAGTAGACTGCCGACTGCTTGTTTGTATTATTACTCTGTGATAGCGATGTGATAGGGCGATGGTTCAGATCTGTCAAGGTCAGTGACAGCCCGGAGCTAGCTAAATTTAATCTGTGTCACGTAAATTAGCGCTAACGTTGATGCTGACACTCGCCTCACATCAGATGCTGAAAACCAAATATTAAATACAGAGGCATCCTACCTTTCCATGCAATCCGATATAATCCATAGAAGATATAATCCATAGCAATGCACGTCATCTGCTGTATCCACAACAATCCATACGTGTTTGAGCCATATTTCCTTCTTGCAGGTGTTCACGTCAGATTTTACAGCTGGTTATCGCTAACATCCGTACAAAGTAGGCTAACCTAAATAGTAAAAGTAATTCCAACTTTTTTTCAGTATACTCTGTCTATATTATCTCAGAATTAAAAAGTAGTAATCCAAGTCAAGTTCGTTGACTGAGCATCTTGAGCAGTTTGGTGGCCCTTAACCCTTTAACTGTCACCCCTCCCCCTTTTATCGCATTGACAGGAAAATCACTATCCAAACTTAAATGGTTGTATTTCAAGAATGCTTAGTCATATATACCAATGGACAAGTTGTGTTCCAAATTTTAGGTTGATATCTCAAAAAATGAACTTTCAGTAAGATTTTATTTGGGCGCAGTAAAGTCTCTAATCTCTAATGTATTGGTCCAATGTTTAATTAATTATTAATCTATATCTTGCATTTAATTACATATACCTTTGTATTCAATTATAATTAAATTATCTTTATTGTGAAAATATGTATTGTGTTTATCCATACTGTACTGCAAAGTAACTGTTATACTGTTTAACTGTGTTAGTGTTGCCGCACTATCCTGATCATTATAGCACTAAATAGGAACAACCAAAGGTCTTCTATATAATTTAAAACAAATACCATGATGACTAGACCTTGGTTAGGTGTTCTTATAATGGATGTAAGTATGGTGAACAGCAAGTAAATATTGATTATATGTCAGTTACGGCCTTTTGCCTTTGCATGACTCCTGATTTTTGGCACATGATACAAAGGCAGAGTACAGTAACTGCCAAACAAGGGTCAAAGGTCAATTTTGAGCTCAAGATATTTTGCATACAAACATTTCTTCAGTATAGCAACTAGTTGTGAAATTTTGGGAGTCCTATAATACTTTTGTCTGGACAAAACAGAAACTTTAAAGTCATTTTTCTCAGTTTCACACTCTAGTGAGTTAAGGTCTTTTGCTTTTGCAGGGCAGTATAGACGGACATCTGTTTAACATTACATCCGCCAAACCAGTTTATATAGCAGCAGTTAAGTGTTGAGTCCAGTTTCTAAGCTTTTAAACGACACATATTTTGTTTCAAGTAGTATTTGCCAGCAGGTCCAAATCAATGCATTGCTAATTTTGATCAGAGTTAAAGACTTTTTACCTAACAGCACCTCTTAATAACCATAGATAGTCACTAACACGTGGCCTCCAGTTTTATTTATATAGATATGCAGTTATTAACAAAACAGAGTGCTGAATGAAACTTCATTTGCTTATGACGCTCATGATGAAATGTTTCTCTCTGTCTTATTCAGGCTGTTCCTCCAAGTCATTCAAGCTGTACTCCCCAAAGGAGCCGCCCAACGGAAGCGCTTTCCCCCCCTTCCACCCCGGCACCATGCTGGACAGAGACGTCGGGTGAGTCTGTGCATGTGATTTCATCACCCTCATGTTGTTCCCTACCGGTGTGACTGACTTTCTTGCGTGGAACACAAAAGGAGATATTCGGAAGGATTTTCCCATACAATAAAAGTGACAGAGGTCGTGTGGCACGCTCACGGAGAAGTGCTTCGTCGTTCTTCGCTCGGAGCCAAAAAGAAGTTTGAAACAGTTGAGCAATGACATACTGTTGTGAACATTCAGACACATGCCACACTACTGGGAGAGACGTTTAGAGGAGCCGTTAAATATGAGGATGCTCAAGACTACATGTAAAACATCAACTATTATGACATTAAAATGTGTTATCAATTACTTCACAAGCGATCAGTCAAAGAAATATATGTATATATGCAGTAGAGAATGTGTCATTTATCATTGCAGTATACTGCATTCACGCTGCTAATGCGCTACCACACTTTATAAGTGGCATGAAATGCAGCGATTACACTGTTATTGTAACTTCTGATGCTACTGATTGTATGGGTGCATTAAAGAATGATGATTAGGGGCATTTCTGTCTTTGGGCAGATGTGAGAATGGTTTTCGGCTGCAGATGGTACGTGACTGAAGCAGCATGTCAAACAACAGTGTGAATGAGCACTTAAGAGTATTTGAGCAGAATTGATTCCTTTTGAAAAATAATTAAATGAAAAAATCACATGAAATGTTCTTGTAAAAATGTCTCTCAGAGAGTGTGTGTGTGTGTGTGTGTGTGTGAGAGAGAGTGTGTGTTCACGTTGACTGATCTTCACTGACTGAACAGAAATCAGCGGAGCTTCAGGTCACACCAACTGATGATGTGGGCCAATGGTGTTTAGCAGCCGTTGTGCGAGCGGTTGCGTGAGTGTGTGCTAGCGGGTGCGTGTGTGCGATAGGGTGCGTGAGTGTGTATGTGTGTGTGTGTGCGGGTGCTTGAGTGTGTGTGTGCGAGCGTGCAGGTGTGAGTGTGTGTGCATATGTGTGAGCAGGTGTGTGTGCGGGTGCGTGTGTGTGCATATGTGTGTGAGTGTGCGCATAGATGTGTGTGCGGGTGCATGTGTGCATAAGTGTGTGTATTTGAGCGCGCGGGTGCGTGCGAGCGTGCGTTCTTCCCTCACATTCTGATTGGACCATATCCAGGAAGTGGGTGTGGCTTCCATTGTGTCAGTGAAGTAAAGTTCATGGGGGGAACTTTCTCTTCCTGTGTGCGTATGAGTGTGTGTATGTGGGTGAGCATGTGCGTGAGCGGGTACGTGAGTGTGAGCGGGTGCGTGTGTGTGAGCGTGTATGTGTGTGAGAGGGTGCGTGTGTGTGAGCGGGTGCATGTATGCAAATCTACAGTAGCACACGCAGCAAGAAATGTCTCTCTTCCTGTGTGTGACAGCACTTGCAGGCAGAGAACGGGCCTAATTCACTTTACAGTGTCTGAACACACACCTCTGTGAACGTTACAGTCAGTTTTATGATGTCATCAGGGCATAAAGTGAGTTAATGATCTGTGATGGTCTGTGTTTTGTTTCTGCAGCCCGACGCCCATGTACCCCCCCACATACCTGGAGCCTGGCATCGGGTGAGACGTTCAAACATCACTGTGTTTAATACTGCCATCTGTAAAGACCACTTGGCATTATGGGGAGGGATGTTCTCATTCTTGTGATTGGACATAAATCTGTGTAGTAGAATATGAGTAATCAATACTTTCAGCTGTTTTTGTCTCTGAAGTGAAAGACCATAAATTCAAAGTTAGTCAATATTTAGGAGTACACATGTAGGTGACCTCAGATATGAAGTTTAAGACAACTTAAATGTAGTCTTTAATAGTCTTTAACCCTTGCTGCCGCCATACTTGCATGTTGATATGTTTTATGTGAGCGTGTTGGTCTGTGAGTGCTAATTTACTCTCTGCTCTCTCTCAGGAGACACACACCGTATGGAAATCAGACCGACTACAGGATATTTGAACTAAACAAGCGGCTCCAGAACTGGACAGAGGTGAGACGGATGTTCTGATCTTGAGTAACGGCACTTTAAATATTTGAAGATGTGTTTCATCTGTCTGACATAAAGCCAATAATGTTAGCACAGAAACAGCTGTTGATGAACCATGTCTTACCGTTTGTGTCTATATGTCTCTCTCAGGAGTGTGATAATCTGTGGTGGGATGCTTTCACTACTGAATTCTTTGAAGATGATGCAATGCTCACCATCACTTTCTGTCTGGAGGACGGCCCTAAACGATACAGTGAGCAACACATATTTACTACAGTTACTAGAGTAAACCATTGCAAATGCATTTACGCTAACAGCATTTGTCTATTTTGTGCATTTTATTTGGACGGTTCCATCTAATGAGTTGAGTAATATGTAAATGGTGTACACGTTATGAATTAAGAATACATGTGAAGTACTTCATTCAAATTGAGGAAGGACTTGTTGCACAAAATGAATAAGTAAAAAAAAAAAAAAAAAAAAACTACATTTGCTTTGGCATTAATTTAACTAAATGTATACAATGCAAAAAGTAATTTAAATTTAATTTAAACCATTTGTTAGGCCTGTCGTGATTATTAAATAATCATCTGAGTATTTATTATTATTGTGCACTTTAAATTCCAATCACATTTAATGGCCAAATATGGGAACTTTAAGTGGATGTATAAATGCCATGAGCGCTCTCATTCAGTTGGACTCTGAGCGTCACCGCTGACGTCAACCAAAGCAGCTTCTGTCCGGGGAAAATATTAACAACAAACATAAACTTTGATAGAGAACACAAAGCGCTGCGGCTTCATTTTAAACAATGGTCATAGTGAGTTCATACACACAGTGTTAATGACACGCAGTGACACAGAGGAGACGCACGCTTCCTCTAATTCTGTGCAGTGTTCAATTAAGTCAAGTCAATTTTATTTGTATAGCGCCTTTCACAACACACATCGTTTCAAAGCAGCTTTACAGAAGATCAGCATTAACAGACGATAAAACTGTAATGTCTATAAAGTCGATTAATCATCATTGTGTAATTTAGATAAAATACGATTTTTAATAGTGTTTAAAAATAATTAAATGATAATTGTATTAATAACCCCAGTGAGCAAGCTGTAGGCGACTGTGGCAAGGAACACAAAACTCCATAAGATGTAGATTAATGGAGAAAAATAACCTTGGGAGAAACCAGACTCACTGTGGGGGCCAGTTCCCCTCTGACTTACCCCACCATAACACTAAACCAGACTCACTGTGGGGACCAGTTCCCCTCTGACTAACCCCACCCTAACCCTAAACCAGACTCACTGTGGGGGCCAGTTCCCCTCTGACTAACCCCACCCTAACCCTAAACCAGACTCACTGTGGGGGCCAGTTCCCCTCTGACTTACCCCACCCTAACCCTAAACCAGACTCACTGTGGGGACCAGTTCCCTCTGACTAACCCCACCCTAACCCTAAACCAGACTCACTGTGGGGGCCAGTTCCCTCTGACTAACCCCACCCTAACCCTAAACCAGACTCACTGTGGGGGCCAGTTCCCCTCTGACTAACCCCACCCTAACCCTAAACCAGACTCACTGTGGGGGCCAGTTCCCTCTGACTTACCCCACCCTAACCCTAAACCAGACTCACTGTGGGGGCCAGTTCCCCTCTGACTTACCCCACCCTAACCCTAAACCAGACTCACTGTGGGGGCCAGTTCCCTCTGACTTACCCACCCTAACCCTAAACCAGACTCACTGTGGGGGCCAGTTCACCTCTGACTTACCCCACCCTAACCCTAAACCAGACTCACTGTGGGGGCCAGTTCCCTCTGACTAACCCCACCCTAACCCTAAACCAGACTCACTGTGGGGGCCAGTTCCCTCTGACTTACCCCACCCTAACCCTAAACCAGACTCACTGTGGGGGCCAGTTCCCCTCTGACTTACCCCACCCTAACCCTAAACCAGACTCACTGTGGGGGCCAGTTCCCCTCTGACTTACCCCACCCTAACCCTAAACCAGACTCACTGTGGGGGCCAGTTCCCCTCTGACTTACCCCACCCTAACCCTAAACCAGACTCACTGTGGGGGCCAGTTCCCTCTGACTAACCCCACCCTAATCCTAAACCAGACTCACTGTGGGGGCCAGTTCCCTCTGACTAACCCCACCCTAACCCTAAACCAGACTCACTGTGGGGGCCAGTTCCCCTCTGACTTACCCCACCCTAACCCTAAACCAGACTCACTGTGGGGGCCAGTTCCCCTCTGACTTACCCACCCTAACCCTAAACCAGACTCACTGTGGGGGCCAATTCACCTCTGACTAACCCCACCCTAACCCTAAACCAGACTCACTGTGGGGGCCAGTTCCCCTCTGACTAACCCCACCCTAATCCTAAACCAGACTCACTGTGGGGGCCAGTTCCCCTCTGACTTACCCCACCCTAATCCTAAACCAGACTCACTGTGGGGGCCAGTTCCCCTCTGACTTACCCACCCTAATCCTAAACCAGACTCACTGTGGGGGCCAGTTCCCCTCTGACTAACCCCACCCTAACCCTAAACCAGACTCACTGTGGGGGCCAGTTCCCCTCTGACTTACCCACCCTAACCCTAAACCAGACTCACTGTGGGGGCCAGTTCCCCTCTGACTAACCCCACCCTAATCCTAAACCAGACTCACTGTGGGGGCCAGTTCCCCTCTGACTTACCCACCCTAATCCTAAACCAGACTCACTGTGGGGGCCAGTTCCCCTCTGACTTACCCACCCTAATCCTAAACCAGACTCACTGTGGGGGCCAGTTCCCCTCTGGCTAACATCATGAATATAATGTAAATATTAATTATGTATAGGTAAAATCATGGTTTAAAATTATTAAACTAAGTGATAAGGGTTAAGGGTCATTGTTTAAACATTGATTGTGTTTGAACTGTAAGATTAATGACCAAAGTCTTTGAAGTCCATCTTGATTAATTGCAGAAGTTCACATAGATGCAATTGTCCTTGTTAATTGGCTGATGAAGGCTTTTGTTGGCAATAGTTAGTCTAAGCATTTCATTTCAAGATCGTAGTCCATCAATAGACTGAGGTGATGCAGGTTGGAGTTGGCATCATTTCATCCTCTAAAGTCCGTCATAATAGACCGAAGTGATGTTTGGCTGGCACCGGCTGCATTTAGTCATCATCATTCAGCGACATGTAGCAGTGGAGTCCAACATGAAGCAGGAATGGTGCTGGATCCAGCCGGTTCTGGTGACCTCAGGATAGGAGTCCCGAGGTTGAGACAGGGAAACAAATAAAAAGATGTAAGCGTAGATGCCATTCAATTTATTGCAGAGTTAGAGATCATGATCACTGTTTCTGGTTCCGGCAGACCCAACTAAAGCAGCCTAATTGTGGGTTGGAGGATAAATTAGGTGTATGTCTGGCTAAATAGACAGTCTTTAGTCTAGACTTAAACTGAGAGAGTGTGTCTGCATCTCGAACAGTGTTTGGGAGACTATTCCATAGTTTAGGAGCCAAATATGAAAAGGATCTTCCTCCTTTTGTGGATTTTGATATTCTAGGAACTATTAACAAGCCAGAATTGTGTGATCGTAATAAACGTGATGGAATATAGTGTGGTAGAAGATCACTTAAGTACTGCGGAGACAATTCAAACTTTGTACGTAGTTAACAGAATATTAAAATTAATACAGAATTTAACAGGTAACAATGTAACGATGATAAAATGGGGCTAATATGATCATATCTCTTGGTTCTCGTCAGCACTCTGCTGCATTTTGAACCAATTGAAGTTTATTTATTGATCTTGCTGGACATCCTCCCAGTAATGCATCACAATAATCTAATTATTCAATGAAATCTCAAAGGTTTTGCTTCAGGAGAAGTAAGGGCGTGCGGGATTAATCAAACATTCAAATAACGTGTGAAAGTGAAGAAATTAGGACAGAAATATTTTACTATTGCGTAAAATAATATACAATAATATAAATATATAATTTATTAAAAATAAAATATGAGTTACAAAAACAACAGTGTAAATGTAAATTTGACCAAAAAGAGACGTATTTAAATTAATCAGAAATATTTTGATATTTAAATGAGATCATATATCTCCATTTCATTATTTGATGAATATATTTGAAGTTAAATATGTGAAAATGACTTCTTAAGCTGTATGAAGCACACATGCACCCAGTTCTGCCGCTGTCTATAAGCAGACTACACAGTGTGCGTAGGGCAACAAGTCCCTAGGGGGCACCAGAAACTCCACCGGCTGCCCTTACTCGCACGTTATACGTTATTCAAGGACCCTAAATCGGTTGCGGAACACCAATGATCGCTTCACGCATGCATCATGCGAACCCACACCCCACGTCAACCTGAAACTCTGCATAGGGCATCAGTTTGGCCAGCGGCGGTCCTGCATGCACCTCAAGAAATATTACAACTCATATGACAATTAATTGTCATACTACAGTCATTATGTTTTCGACAATTAAACGCCAGCCAAATTTCATAATTGTGACTGCTCTACCATTGTTGTTTATTGTATTTTGTTTGTATAAAAGTATATATTTTTGAGTGTAACTGGAGTACTGGAGTAGACTGAATTGATGGCTTTTTGTAAGTTTGACATGTTACTTACTGCAGTGTTGTTAATCTCTCTCCCGTTAGCGATTGGTCGGACGCTGATTCCCCGTTATTTCAGGAGTGTGTTTGAGGGCGGCGCCAACGAGCTGTACTACATCCTGAAACACCCGAAAGAGTCTTTCCACAACAATTTTGTGTCTCTTGACTGTGATCAGTGCACGATGGTTACACAGAATGGCAAACCCATGTTCACACAGGTTTGTGTGTGTGTTTTACTGAAATCATATTGTGAATTGAGTGTAAGTGTGTGTAAAACTCTGCTGGTCTCTCTTCAGGTGTGTGTGGAGGGCCGTTTGTACCTGGAGTTCATGTTTGATGACATGATGAGGATAAAGACGTGGCATTTCAGCATCCGGCAGCACAGAGAGCTCATTCCCCGCAGCATCCTGGCCATGCATGTCAGTCCCTCAGCCTACAGTCACAGATAAAAGCCTGACACTATTATATATGCCAGATAAATACTAGAGGAAAAGCAATACTGTATATGTGTCGAAGTTGAGTTAGAGGAAACCAGCATGGTCTCTGGAGTTCAGAATACACACATAAAGCCCACACATGGGCAGTATAAACAGGGTAACGGTATATCTCATTATATAGTTATTATTGCTGGACATTACCTAGAATATGACCCTTTTTACACTTCCAGGTTTGGAATGTGGAAGTAAATTATAGCAGGGCACACGGTGTTAGTCTCAATGATCAATATCTCATCTATTAAGTTGAGTATAATGGCATATTATTTTAGTCAACAAAAACAAAATTTTAGTTAAAGCTACACATTGTATCTTTTAGCCCTCTAGCAGTTAAAATATTCAACCGTGTGTTTTGCGGAAGAGCATTGTTTTGGTAATGACGTAAGTCGTGCTTCAGCTCTGTGCTGATGAATGTGGTTCAAGGCACCGGTGTATACGGGAATACTGGTCAATCTGAGTAAATGGACAAATAAATAATGAAAGAAAGGAAAAGACGGATATCTGAAATCATGTCATCTGAGCAGATAAGTGCTTCTGTTATGCTGTTGTTTTGACTTATAGGAAACGTTGATGTTTTGAAATAAATGATGTTACAAATGTTAGGCAACGTTCGTTAACATTAGACGTAACGATTGATAGTCTGATAAGGTCAAACATTGTAAAGTTAACTGCAGGATATTCTGGCCAAATAGACCACGGTAGTGATTCATCTATTTATTGTCATTGTTATAAACCAGTGGTCAACATCATTTCAAGACACACATGTCCTTGACAAGCCTAGAACTAAAGGATTTATTTATATAAACGATTGCCGTTATAAAGAAAATACACACGCGTGCTAGCATGTGAAAAGTTCAGCACTGATTACATTATAATTATTGTATTTCACTACACACAATTATACATAAACTATATCAATAAAATATCTTAAATATCATTGTCGCCACCTCTGAAAAGTCAAGCCGATGTTGATTGGGGTTTAATTACAGACTCTGTCGCTTTCCCTTTGTGCTTGTAGACTCTGTTCAGGGGTTTCTTAGTTTTTACAACCGCTCCATTATTCTCGTTGGTTGTGACAACAAGCGTTCAGCTTCAGCTACACACGCACGCACACGCGTGCTACAGAAGCCAGCGCTTGTGTTCTCTGTGTACAGATGTGATGTCAACACACGCATGGGCAAATGACATGTATGTAATTTCCTCTAAAATATTTATAATATCATGATTATAGGTTTATCAAAGTGTATTTGGGTGAAGACATTTTTAGTCATTAATAACATTGTTATTTTTCAAAGAATTACATAAAAACATTTATCATACTGTAACAGGCCATATATTTAGAAAAATGTATCAACAAATTATTATTACAATATTTTATTTATTACAAATGAAATATTAATATTTAGCATGTTTTTAAGGTAACATTTTCCCCTTTTGGTGCCAGCTGAACCAGAAAGGATTATTAGATCGGATGCTGCCAGTCAAACAGAGTTTCACAACACACATTGTTACTGTTTAACCTAAAATTGTTTTACTGCTCAGTACTTTGATTCCAGCTATTAATATTTCATATTTATAACTTATTTGATGGAAAATGTGATTTCTTAAAAGCATCCTCATATGATTTAGCGTTACCTTATCATTTATTTTGTTAGACTTTTCTTTGAACAAATGTGTAATTATGTGGATGTTGCTACCGTTCAGAACCAATGATCATTGCAGCGGACATCAGGAAAGGCAATATTCACCCAAAAATAGAAATGTATTCATCCTCATGATATCACAGATGTGTTTGACTTTCTTTCTTCTGCACAACACATTTGAAGAAAAATGGAAAATATCTCAGCTCAGCTGGTCCTTAAAATGCAAGTGAATGGAGATTTCTCTTTCAGTCAGCATAAACATCATCCAAACGACTCCAGCGGTTACATTAATGTCTTCTAAAGCCACATGATTGATTTTGGTGTGAAAAATATTAATATTTAAATACTTTTTAACTATAAATAATTGCTTCTGGTCAGCAGCCGTATATGCATTCATATGGTCATATTCATATGAGCACAGGGTTCATATGGTCTCTCGTGTGATGTATTCAACATTGTGAAAATTATACAGATACAATTACATGCCAACACGATTAGAAGCGATGGTTTATTTTTATTTCCACCCCAAAATCAATAATGTGGCTTTAGAAGACATTAATTTAACCGCTGGAGTCGTTTGGATGATGTTTATGCTGACTGAAAGAGAAATCTCCATTCACTTGCATTTTAAGGACCAGCTGAACTGAGATATTTTCCATTTTTCTTCAAATGTGTTCTGCTGAAGAAAGTAAGTCACACATCTGGGATATCAAGAGAATGAGTAAATAATGAGAGAATTTTCATTTTTGGTGAATTGTTTCTTTAAAACATTGACAAACTATTTTTAATTGATTTAATTAATTATGAATAATAACTGCATTTAGAGTAGAAATAAAGCATGGCCGTATTTTTTGCGTTCCAGGATGCCACCAATTGGGACTGAAATGTAAAAAATAAATAAAAATATAAAGTTTGCTCAATAACAGAAGGTAGAAATGCATCATCATAGTCTCTGAAAAGGGTCCATAGTTTGGATTGTATATAATTGTAACGGGGTTCAAGGAATGTGTGGGAAGGAGGATGCTGGGACTGGCTTGACTAAACACATAGACATTTATTTCTCACTTATAACATAAAACAACTCCAAGTGCTGCTTCCCCCCACACACACACACACACACACACACACACACAGCTCAGTGTGTCTCTCTCCTTAAATACTCCCACCACCCCTCACTTTTGCGTGAGACCGGTGTGGTGCACAGGTGGAATCATTCACCCCTTGTTTTCCCAGCCTCGCTCTGCCAGACGCCGCCCCGCCCTACTCGCCACAATAATCATGTCGAATTTGTCTATTTTTTGGGGATAATCCAGTGATTTAAATACTTTACAAATACAAAGATATTTCATCTCATGTGATTATTTTTATTTGGCACTTGGATGCAAACCAAGAGATTAGTCTTTACAAATGGATAAAAATAACAACAAGCTGAAAGCAAAAGACTTGAAGTGACTAATGCAAGTGTTACTTGAAAACTAATATTATAAAACAGCTAGTTCCCACTCTAAATTCTGTACGTGTTAAGGGTGTTGTGTTGTTTGTAGCTGATAATCGTGTGTTTTGTCTCTCAGGCTCAGGACCCACAGATGTTGGATCAACTGTCCAAAAACATCACCAGATGCGGCCTGTCCAACTCCACCCTCAACTACCTCCGAGTGCGTGCACATTGATTCCTCTAGACATCAGACTGCATCATTCAGCAGATCAGTACATTTGTATTTATTCCTCTGTTCTGTCTGTGTGGTGTTAGTTGTGTGTGATCCTGGAGCCCATGCAGGAGCTGATGTCCAGACACAAGACGTACAGTCTGAGTCCCAGAGACTGTCTGAAGACCTGCCTGTTCCAGAAGTGGCAGAGGATGGTCGCTCCACCAGGTCAGAAATCAGGCTTGTATAATTTGCTGTTCTTTTTGCAGCTGGTGTGGTTTCTTTTAAGCTTGTCTATGTCTCTCTGCAGCTGAACCAGCCAGACAGGCACCAAGTAAACGGCGGAAGCGCAAGATGTCTGGTGGCAGCACCATGAGCGCAGGCACTAATAATAACAGCAACAGTAAGAAGAAAAGCCCAGCAAACAGCTTCCCGCTGTCCAGTCAAGTTCCTGTGAGTAACCAATCACTGCATCACAGTTTCCCATTTAGGGATGGGAAAAAAGAACCGGTTTCATTTAAAAAAAAAAATACCAGAACCGTTAACAGTTCTCAAACGTGCATTCTTAGGCCACGTCCACACTAATATGTTTTTGCTTGAAAACACATTATATTGCCATCCACACTAGAATGCTGGCTTCACCAAAACTAGAGCATTTCGAAAAGCTCTCTAATATCACATACATTGGAAAAGTATGACGTTAGGACTCTTATGAGCCAGTTCTTTTTAGTTGGTTAGAGACATTAATAATCACACAGAATTCTGTTAAACACCATACAGAATTTGAGATGTGCTGAAGATTTTCATGACTTGAATGACATACATCTCCTGCGATGCATGAACACACACTTGTTGTAAACTTTTTATCCTTCTAGAGAGTGGGAAACTCAGAAGGTAAGACCAGGAGACTCGGTTGTATCTTCAAGCAGGATTCTTTATTGAGAAATTTGTGCTGTCAGCAGCTGCAGGGACCAACATCTAACTAAGGGAACTTTACATTGTAATTTATACATGCATTTAGAGGGCAGTGCTTAGAGATAGACACAAAGCACCCAGGTGATAACTTTAAAGCATGCAAATGATGTATACAGGCATAGGAAACCCACCCTAGACTCTAGATTGTTACCAGTCCTAATCCAATCAGCATAACTATTCAGATACAGAGATGCTAATCCAATCAGCCTAACTATTTAGACAACTGGGGCTGGGGCTCCAATAGCCATTAAAAGACAGAGGATGAGATTGTCAGTAGTCTGACTAATTTAATTTACAATAGAGAGAACAGAACTGGAAGGAAATCTCTTGCTGGAATACTCTTTCTAACAGCTGATATATTTATCATCTATACCTTAAATGCTAAATGCAGTCTACTCTACTTTCCCAGTTTATATATATGATTGTGTTTAATATTTTATAAATTTGTAATACAACAATTCCCCCTTTGAGAGTTCTATTAACTCTCACAAAATAAAAATTTAGACACTTAAGTTCATTCTTGTAACTTGTGATCGTTACAGGCACATAGCACTTGCTCTGTGTTGTTTTTTCTGTGATTGCATGCTGACACAGAACAAACATGCAATTAGGGTCCGTGAATTTCTTATGGGTAATAATCTTTTCTGGTTGGAACTGTTATTTTCTCGTGAGGTGCTTGAGTCATTTGTTGAATGAAACACTTGATACTGTGGACGCATAAATAGTACACCAGTAGGAAAAAGAACAGCAGAATTGCTATTTCCTTTATCCACAGCCAGGGTTTACCTAGCAAGTTTCCAAACCATGAATAATTATTTTCAGTCATCTGATGTAAATTTGCTGCAAGATCAAGAATGTCTTGTTGGATTTTGTTCTCACTTCGACCACAAAGCTGCAAAGTTCACAAGGAATTTCACCCAAGGGAGTCGAGGCTGGAGCATAATTTTCCATACACCAAGGAAAAGTCATTGGCAAAAGTAGATCTGTCATAATGGGAGGAGCTGAAGTTAGGTTGCAGGATGGTAATCCAGGAATGCAACATGGAGAGGGTGGAGGAATTGTTACATTGTGACATGTATCCTTGTTGTATAATCCACTGGTATGATGATCAAAGAAGGTACACGTGTCACATTTGGAGATAGGGTGTGCAACCCATGGGATTCCTGCTCCTACTGAGGGTGCGTGTGGCATGCAAACGTCCTTTCCTGCAAACAAGGCACTTCTTGACATATTCATCAGCTCTAAGAATATGTTGTTTCTGGAGTCCACACTTTGTGCGATGTCCATGATGGTTAGAAATGTGACAATCTTGATCATGTTGATGGATGACTGAAGATTCCGTATGTGAGTCTCTGTGTTGTGTATTTTTTTTTATTTTTTTTTTCGTTTTCGTTCTTCTTGTGATACTGGGCTTGGCAGTGGGTCTAGTTGTTTTCTGGAAGTTGTGGTCTCATACACAGGTGAGGAGGTCGATGCCCATGGGTCTCGGGACAGCCATCAAGTGGTATCTGCAAAGAGGGTAGAAAGAAAAACAAAAGACAGTAGAGCAGTATTTGTTCAAACACCCGGGTTGTGTCCTTTTCTGAGTCTGCTAATGTTGTTCCTTCTTTCCCTATTTCATAATTCCTTTGACACCTAAAGAACAGTGAGGTAAGGATGGACTAGTGGATGGGGAAGGCCTATGAGGGAGTCTTCACCACAGGGTTTGTCCCCCGATGCATATTGCATTCGGTTCTTCCCTGGGCTCCTCACTGGTCTGTGTCCTATCCTGTCCCTGTAGGTGGGGAACAACTTTGCAGTGTGACACATGAGTCCAGGTTTTCTTTCCCTGACACAATACTGCAGCTGCTGTAATCAACATCACTTGATGTGGTCCGTGCCACTTAGGCTCTAATGGCTTATTTCTGAATGTCTTTATCATGACCCATTGACCTGGGATGATTGTGTGTCCACCTTCTGGTGGAGTTTGCCAACACGACTCAACTCTCTCTTTGGCACTCTGTACTGCCTTTGTGAGGTTTTCACAGTAGCTGATCAGGGCATCTGAGGCAATGTGTACATCAGCATTTCTAAGATCAATCACACCTGGCATTTGCATTGGGCGTCCAGTAATAATCTCATGAGGGCTCAGTCCTACTGATCTGTTAGGTGACGCTCTCATACTACACAGTACTGCTGGCAGCACTTCTACCCATGGTACTCCTTCCTGATGCATTTTGCTTAGCCTGGTTTTAATTGTTCTGTTACATCGTTCAACCTGTCCTGATGCTTGTGGTCTGTATGGGCAGTGAAGATTCCACTTAATCTTCAACATTCTAGACACTTCCTTGACTACCTGTCCTGTGAAGTGTGTACCTTGATCTGAGTCAATGCAATCTGGTAATCCCCATCTGGGTATGAAATCAGTGACAAGACATTTAGCAGTATGTGCAGCTGTAGCACGCCCTGTTGCATAAGCTTCTACCCATCTAGAGAACTTATCTATTACTACCAAAACGTCAGTTTTTCCCTAACACGGAGGCAATGATATGTAGTCAACTTGCAGGTGACGAAATGGTCCTGGTGGAGCTGGGGTATGTATTGCTGGTGTAGTAGCTGCTGGTACCTCATTTTTCTGACATGTAACACACCTCTTTGCTGTTTCAGTGGCTACATTTCTGAATTTTGGATTCCACCATTGATTAGAGAACCTGTGATTCATTGTTGCTGGACCACTGTGACACAAATTGTGTATTTGTTGAGCCAAATATGGCAGCAGTGATTTGGGAGCAACATACTTTCCCCCTTTGGTCCAGCAGCCAGATGAATCCACTGTGGCTCCTTTGTCTAACCATGTCCATGCTTCATACAGAGGAACGTCTTTGTACAGATCAATTATTGATTCAGGAGGCAGAATTGTCTTCTGTGCTATACTACCTGAACACACTTGTACAGTTGCATAGGAACAAGCTTGTTTAGCTGCTACATCAGCAAGAGCATTACCTTTAGCTTCCATTGTATTAGTGGTGAGATGTGCTTTCACTTTGATTACTGCCAATTCCTTTGGAAGTTTCATGGCAAACATTAGATCTTTCACTAACCCAGCATGCTTAATGGGGGATCCAGCATAAGTTAGAAACTGTCTGGTTTGCCAAATGATACCAAAATCATGAATGACCCCAAAAGCATACCTGGAATCTGTGTAGATATTTGCAACTGATCCTGAAGCTAGTGTGCATGCTCTTGTTAAGGCTACTAGTTCTGCAGCTTGTGCTGAAAAATGATCTGGAAGACGACCTGAAGCAACCACTTCAGTGGTGGACGTTACTGCATAACCTGCTCGTCTGTTACCTTCAATTACTTGAGCTGACCCATCAACAAACAACTCAAATTCTGAATTCTCTATGGGAGTTTCTTTTACTTCACTCATAGATGTATATGTAAGCGTAACACAATCATGTGTCATTTCGCCTTCATCCTCTAACAAAACTTCAGTCATTGCAGACATCATACATGAGGATGGGTTCGTGACTGGCGCACGCTGTAGAACTATATTCGGGGCTGTGAGAGTTGCTAACCAATTTCCCCAACGAGAGGAAGTGACAGAAGTGACTTTTGCTTGATTCATTAGTGCGGACACTGCGTGAGGGCATCTTACGTTTACAGTCTGTCCTAACACCATTCCCGATGAAGCCTGAAGCGCTAGATGAACTGCCTGTACTGCTCTGAGGCATGGGCCCATACCTTGAGCGACTATGTCAAGTTTACCAGAATAGTAATGAATTGACGTAAACTGCCCCCATGATCTTGCATTAAACATGCAGTCATGAAGCTTAAATGTTCATGGACATAAAGAACAAAGGGTCTATCAGTTTGTGCAATTCCCAATGCTGGTGCTTGACATAGTGCTCTCTTCAAATCATTGAACGCTTTGAGGTGAAGTTCTTCCATACAAACAGTATCTGAATCTTTACCATGGCCTTTTAACAAGTCATAGAGAGGCTGAGCAATCGAGGCATATTCTTCAATCCACGGTCTACGGTAACCTGCTGTTCCTAAAAATGAGCGGAGTGTTTTAATGGTAGTAGGCGCAGGTATGGATTTGACTGAAGCCGCTCGATCCTGTGTGATGGATCTATTTCCTGCACCAATTGTTTGACCCAGAAATATGACTTACTTTTTAGCAATTTGAGCTTTGTGAAAACTGCATTTGTGTCCTTTTTTATGCAAATAGTCCAGCAATGCTGCCAATTCAGTTTGATGTACCTCGTGATCTGTTGAGGCAATCAAAATATCATCGACATATTGGATCATAGTGGACTGTTTTACCGGACATTCTGGGTCACACAAATCACGTCTGACAGCCTGATGGTATATAGTTGGGGAGTTTTGAAATCCCTGTGGCAAACGTGTCCACTGGTATTGTTCATAGTCAACTGTAAACGCTGGCTGGCTGTCAGAGTGCAACGGTACAGAAAAGAATCCATTAGACATATCAATTACTGAAAAAATCTTACACTCCAATGGCAAGCCATTACAAATTGTAGAAGGATCTGCCACTAGAGGGGTGATTTTATCAATATGTTTATTGGCTACTCTGTAGTCTATTGTAAGTCTCCATGTTGCATTGGACTTCTTGATAGGCCATATGGGTGAATTACATGGACTATTGGTTTTAACTAGCACTCCTTGCGTCAGCAACTTTTCTACAATAGGTTTGATCCCCTGTATAGCTTCCTTATTGATTGGATATTGTTTGGTGACCGGAGGTGGAGTTCCTGTCAATTTGACTGGTTCTACACCTGTCAACAAACCACAGTCATCCTTGTCTTTAGCCCAAATTGGATGATTCTGTAAGAAAGCATACTCTGGAGGGATTGCATTATTGGTAGAAACTTGTGCTGAGTAAATTTTAATGCTAGCAGATTCTGAGGACATGTCTTAAGTTAGATGTACTTGTCTCAGGAGATCCATGCCTAAAATTGCACCTGTATTTAATGGAGCACATAGCAGTTTTGTAGTCAGAGTTTTCGGGCCAAATTGTACCTCTATGGGCGGGGTTTCATACAAAACAGAATCTTCACCTATTACGCCAGTTAAAGAAAGTTTGGTTTTCTTGTACGGGATGTCTAAACTTTTAGCCAATTTTGTAGGAATTACTGTAATTTCTGCACCTGTATCAAGCAAAAAAATCAATCTCTTTCTCTCGTATGCTACCTTTCACAAAAATTCTTTTGTCATTATGATGGATTACAGGGGAAAGGTAGCTACTCACAGCCCCAACAATTCGTTTTTTTTCCTGGTCTTGTTGTGCTCTTAGAAGAGCCTGAACGAGCTGTCCTAAAGTTTCAGTGGACACTTGCTGAACTGCTTCAGGATTGTAAGCAGGCGGGGGAGGAGCAGAATTATGCATAGCATTTCTATTTGCATCTTGTAACTTCTTCCTACACTCTTTCTCCCAATGTCCTAATTTTACACAGTAGTGGCATTTGCCTTCTTTTTTAGACCACCTGTGTTTTTGTTTTTCTGTGCTAAATGTAGCTGCTGCTGCTACTCTCACTTTGGCTTTAACATCAGCATCTCTTTCCCATGTAGCCAACCTGTCTAGGTTACTTCTAAGAGTTCTGTTAGACCAAGTGAGATCTAGGAATGGCAAGGCTCTTCTGTACTCAGCTAAAAGGCCATCTGACCAGATGCGGACTAGGGGTCCCTTGTCATCTAACACACTTTCAGAATTATCAACAATTCCACTGTAAGTTACAGCTGACTGACAAAACCTTTCAGTGTATTCACTCACAGTTTATTCTTTCTTTTGTACACAGCTAGTGATTCTTGACAGTCTATTTTGGGTCCCATGATATTCTTTAGAATTTTCAAAACACCTTCTCTTATATCGCTTCTACTGGCATGCTGTAGTTCAGAAGTCACTGCAGATTCAAAACTGTTGAATTCAGATTCAGTCAAAATTTGTGACATTAACTGTGTGACTTCTGTTAACGACATGTCATATAGACGCATTTTGCTGATCAATGCTCTTCTAAATTCAGAAAACTGTGTGCGTGCTGAGGGTAAGCTCTGGGATAGTCTCTCTATATCTTTAGGTCC
This sequence comes from Xyrauchen texanus, assembly GCF_025860055.1. Taxonomy (NCBI): domain Eukaryota; kingdom Metazoa; phylum Chordata; class Actinopteri; order Cypriniformes; family Catostomidae; genus Xyrauchen; species Xyrauchen texanus. The sequence continues at coordinate 1,167,003 of NC_068314.1, read as the reverse complement.
AAGCGCTTTTGTGACTGTTTGTATTTGGACAACAGAAGAGTTGGTAGAAACACTTTCAGTTCCCTCAATTCCCTGAGATCGTCTCCTAGCACCACACACATTGACTGAATTTACAGGCACAGCAGTTACGGATTGGAGAGCTACATCTGTTTCAAAGAAATTTTGTAAGTCAGGGAAAATGTTATCCGGCTGATAAACTTCTTCTACAACAGTTTTTTCTGCAGCTTTGTTGTGGTTCAATTTCTTGGTTAAAGAGGATACTCTAGCACGGAGCTCTTTGTTCTCTTTCTCTAGCTCTGAGTTATGCTTAGACTGTTGTGTAGCAAGTGCTAAACAAAATTCTCTGTGGCAGCAGATAATGCCTTTCACATTGTTCTTGCGAATACTTGCTCCTAGTACATTTTTACACTCATCTGCTGACCAAGTCTTGTCTGGATGAATCTCATATTTCTTAGTTAGTTCTTGTCTAACATTCTCAGTGACAATTAGGTTCAGTTGTTCTCCTAACAGTGTTTTGAATTCACTATCTGACCACAAAGGAGTCGCAAGACCACCTTTTTCAGTTGTGGGGATTAGTCTAGCACTTTTCTTAAAAATGTTGTGGATTTTCTTTGTTCTGTTATCACACAAACAAACACTAAAACGTCTCTGATCAACAGAGGGTACACTTGTTAACACAGTTCAACTATTGTTAACCTTCTTTGACCCAAGCAAAGGATAACACAAATTACTAGCACTTTATGCTAATCTTCTCTGTCTAAAAACAGAGGGTAACAAATATTCTTCTCTGCAGATACAGAGGATAAACAAAATATTAGCCTTTTATGCTAATCTTCCCTGCCTGAAAACAACAGAGGGTAACCAATATTAACACGTAATGCTAATCTTCTCTAAAAAGACAATTTTAGAGGATAACTTAGTTAACCAAACCTACAGCTGTCTGTTAACCCTTCTCTGACGGCAGCAGAGGATTTGTACTGGTCTTAAAGGTTCTTTTGGATAGAGTAGCACTCACCAAACTTTGGTTGTAAGAAAGATTCAGGCTGGAATGCAGTCAGATCTTTGTTGAGCTTGAAGTTTCAATCTGGATTCAGGTGAGTAGCTCTATCCGGTCACGGCACCAAAACTGTTGTAAACTTTTTATCCTTCTAGAGAGTGGGAAACTCAGAAGGTAAGACCAGGAGACTCGGTTGTATCTTCAAGCAGGATTCTTTATTGAGAAATTCGTGCTGTCAGCAGCTGCAGGGACCAACATCTAACTAAGGGAACTTTACATTGTAATTTATACATGCATTTAGAGGGCAGTGCTTAGAGATAGACACAAAGCACCCAGGTGATAACTTTAAAGCATGCAAATGATGCATAGGAAACCCACCCTAGACTCTAGATTGTTACCAGTCCTAATCCAATCAGCATAACTATTCAGATACACAGATGCTAATCCAATCAGCCTAACTATTTAGACAACTGGGGCTGGGGCTCCAATAGCCATTAAAAGACAGAGGATGAGATTGTCAGTAGTCTGACTAATTTAATTTACAATAGAGAGAACAGAACTGGAAGGAAATCTCTTGCTGGAATACTCTTTCTAACAGCTGATATATTTATCATCTATACCTTAAATGCTAAATGCAGTCTACTCTACTTTCCCAGTTTATATATATGATTGTGTTTAACATTTTATAAATTTGTAATACAACACACTGATGGACATTTTTAGTAGACAAATTAAATAAATATGTGAACAAATGTTTGAACCAGACTTTACTTTCTAGATGTCCACAGTGAATGTGCCTGAAGCTGAAGAAACAGCCAAATTTAAAAATATAAAGCATGAAACTAATCCATTTAAATTTCTTTGTTTATTTTCATGTACTGTTAAAATGTCTTAATACTAGTGATAGATCAATAAATGGTCATTTTGAGATTATTGGCATATACCAAGAACAGCATCGGCTGGTTGATTACTAGAAGCGTTAACTCTCTAAAGTGTAACTTTCACCTGAAAATGAAATTCTGTCATTTACTCAACCTCACATTTTTCCAAACCTGCAGTGATTGAGTAGTATAGTGATGATGAAGTTCAGCAGTGATTGAGTAGTATAGTGATGATGAAGTTCAGCAGTGATTGAGTAGTATAGTGATGATGAAGTTCAGCAGTGATTGAGTAGTATAGTGATGATGATGTTCAGCAGTGATTGAGTAGTATAGTGATGACTGAGTAGTATAGTGATGAAGTTCAGCAGTGATTGAGTAGTATAGTGATGAAGTTCAGCAGTGATTGAGTAGTATAGTGATGATGAAGTTCAGTAGTGATTGAGTAGTATAGTGATGATGATGTTCAGAAGTGATTGAGTAGTATAGTGATGATGAAGTTCAGCAGTGATTGAGTAGTGCAGTGATTGAGTAGTATAGTGATGATGAAGTTCAGCAGTGATTGAGTAGTATAGTGATGATGAAGTTCAGCATTGATTGAGTAGTATAGTGATGATGAAGTTCAGCAGTGATTGAGTAGTATAGTGATGATGAAGTTGAGCAGTGATTGAGTAGTATAGTGATGATGAAGTTGAGCAGTGATTGAGTAGTATAGTGATGAAGAAGTTCAGCAGTGATTGAGTAGTATAGTGATGATGAAGTTCAGCAGTGATTGAGTAGTATAGTGATGAAGTTCAGCAGTGATTGAGTAGTGCAGTGATTGAGTAGTATAGTGATGATGAAGTTCAGCAGTGATTGAGTAGTATAGTGATGATGAAGTTCAGCAGTGATTGAGTAGTGCAGTGATTGAGTAGTATAGTGATGATGAAGTTCAGCAGTGATTGAGTAGTATAGTGATGATGAAGTTCAGCAGTGATTGTGTAGTATAGTGATGAAGAAGTTCAGCAGTGATTGAGTAGTATTGTGATGATGAAGTTTAGCAGTGATTGAGTAGTATAGTAATGAAGTTCAGCAGTGATTGAGTAGTATAGTGATGATGAAGTTCAGCAGTGATTGAGTAGTATAGTGATGATGAAGTTCAGCAGTGATTGAGTAGTATAGTGATGATGAAGTTCAGCAGTGATTGAGTAGTCCAGTGATTGAGTAGTATAGTGATGATGAAGTTCAGCAGTGATTGAGTAGTGCAGTGATTGAGTAGTATAGTGATGATGAAGTTCAGAAGTGATTGAGTAGTATAGTGATGATGAAGTTCAGCAGTGATTGAGTAGTATAGTGATGAAGTTCAGCAGTGATTGAGTAGTATAGTAATGAAGTTCAGCAGTGATTGAGTAGTATAGTGATGAAGTTGTTCAGCAGTGATTGAGTAGTATAGTGATGATGAAGTTTAGCATTGATTGAGTAGTATAGTGATTAAGTTCAGCAGTGATTGAGAAATATAGTGATGAATAAGTTCAGCAGTGATTGAGTAGTATAGTGATGATGAAGTTCAGCAGTGATAGAGTAATGTAGTGATGAATAAGTTCAGCAGTGATTGAGTAGTATAATGATTATGTTCAGTAGTGATTGAGTAATATAGTGATGAAGAAGTTCAGCAGTGATTGAGTAGTATAATGATTATGTTCAGTAGTGATTGAGTAGTATAGTGATGAAGAAGTTCAGCAGTGATTGAGTAGTATAGTGATGAAGAGCAGTGATTGAGTAGTATATGTCAGCAGTGATTGAGTAGTATAGTATGAGTAGTATAGTGATGATGAAGTTCAGCAGTGATTGAGTAGTATAGTTATGAAGTTCAGCAGTGATTGAGTAGTATAGTGATGATGAAGTTCAGCAGTGATTGAGTAGTATGGTGGTGATGATGTTCAGCTGTGATTGAGTAGTATAGTGATGATGAAGTTCAGCAGTGATTGAGTAGTATAGTGATGATGAAGTTCAGCAGTGATTGAGTAGTATAGTGATGATGAAGTTCAGCAGTGATCGAGTAGTATAGTGATGAAGTTCAGCGGTGATTGAGTAGTATAGTGATGATGAAGTTCAGCGGTGATTGAGTAGTATAGTAATGATGATGTTCAGAAGTGATTGAGTTATATAGTGATGAAGTTCAGCAGTGATTGAGTAGTATAGTGATGATGAAGTTCAGCAGTGATTGAGTAGTATAGTAATGAAGTTCAGCAGTGATTGAGTAGTATAGTGATGATGAAGTTCAGCAGTGATTGAGTAGTATAGTAATGATGAAGTTCAGCAGTGATTGAGTAGTATAGTGATGATGAAGTTCAGCAGTGATTGAGTAGTGCAGTGATTGAGTAGTATAGTGATGATGAAGTTCAGCAGTGATTGAGTAGTATAGTGATGAAGTTCAGCAGTGATTGAGTAGTGCAGTGATTGAGAAATATAGTGATGAATAAGTTCAGCAGTGATTGAGTAATATAGTGAAGAATAAGTTCAGTAGTGATTGAGTAGTGCAGTGATTGAGAAATATAGTGATGAATAAGTTCAGCAGTGATTGAGTAGTATAGTGATGATGTAGTTCAGCAGTGATTGAGTAGTATAGTGATGAAGTTCAGCAGTGATTGAGTAGTATAGTGATGAAGTTCAGCAGTGATTGAGTAGTATAATGATTATGTTAAGTAGTGATTGAGTAGTATAGTGATGATGAAGTTCAGCAGTGATTGAGTAGTATAGTGATGAAGTTCAGCAGTGATTGAGTAGTATAATGATTATGTTAAGTAGTGATTGAGTAGTATAGTGATGAAGAAGTTCAGCAGTGATTGAGTAATATAGTGATGAAGAAGTTCAGCAGTGATTGAGTAGTATAATGATTATGTTCAGTAGTGATTGAGTAGTATAGTGATGAAGAAGTTCAGCAGTGATTGAGTAGTATAGTGATGAAGAAGTTCAGCAGTGATTGAGTAGTGTAGTGATGAAGAAGTTCAGCAGTGATTGAGTAATATAGTGATGAAGAAGTTCAGCAGTGATTGAGTAGTATAATGATTATGTTCAGCAGTGATTGAGTAGTATAGTGATGAAGAAGTTCAGCAGTGATTGAGTAATATAGTGATGAAGAAGTTCAGCAGTGATTGAGTAGTATAATGATTATGTTCAGTAGTGATTGAGTAGTATAGTGATGAAGAAGTTCAGCAGTGATTGAGTAGTATAGTGATGAAGAAGTTCAGCAGTGATTGAGTAGTGTAGTGATGAAGAAGTTCAGCAGTGATTGAGTAATATAGTGATGAAGAAGTTCAGCAGTGATTGAGTAGTATAATGATTATGTTCAGCAGTGATTGAGTAGTATAGTGATGATGTTTGTTTAGCAGTTATTGAGTAGTATAGTGATGATGAAGTTCAGCAGTGATTGAGTAGTATAGTGATGATGTAGTTCAGCAGTGATTGAGTAGTATAGTGATGATGTAGTTCAGCAGTGATTGAGTAGTATAATGATTATGTTCAGCAGTGATTGAGTGGTATAGTGATGATGTTTGTTTAGCAGTTATTGAGTGGTATAGTGATGATGAAGTTCAGCAGTGATTGAGTAGTATAGTGATGATGAAGTTCAGCAGTGATTGAGTAGTATAGTGATGAAGTTCAGCAGTGATTTAGTATAGTGATGATGTAGTTCAGCAGTGATTGAGTAGTATAGTGATGATGAAGTTCAGCAGTGATTGAGTAGTATAGTGATGATGTAGTTCAGCAGTGATTGAGTAGTATAGTGATGATGTAGTTCAGCAGTGATTGAGTAGTATAGTGATGATGTAGTTCAGCAGTGATTGAGTAGTATAGTGATGATGTAGTTCAGCAGTGATTGAGTAGTATAGTGATGATGTAGTTCAGCAGTGATTGAGTAGTATAGTGATGATGATGAAGTTCAGCAGTGATTGAGTAGTATAGTGATGATGATGAAGTTCAGCAGTGATTGAGTAGTATAGTGAAGATGAAGTTCAGCAGAGATTGAGTAGTATAGTGATGAAGAAGTTCAGCAGTGATTGAGTAGTATAGTGATGATGAAGTTCAGCAGTGATTGAGTAGTATAGTGATGAAGAAGTTCAGCAGTGATTGAGTAGTATAGTGATGATGAAGTTCAGCAGTGATTGAGTAGTATAGTGATGATGAAGTTCAGCAGTGATTGAGTAGTATAGTGATGATGAAGTTCAGCAGTGATTGAGTAGTATAGTGATGATGAAGTTCAGCAGTGATTGAGTAGTATAGTGATGATGATAGTTCAGCAGTGATTGAGTAGTATAGTGATGATGAAGTTCAGCAGTGATTGAGTAGTATAGTGATGATGAAGTTCAGCAGTGATTGAGTAGTATAGTGATGATGACGTTCAGCAGTGATTGAGTAGTATAGTGATGATGAAGTTCAGCAGTGATTGAGTAGTATAGTGATGATGAAGTTCAGCAGTGATTGAGTAGTATAGTGATGATGAAGTTCAGCAGTGATTGAGTAGTATAGTGATGATGAAGTTCAGCAGTGATTGAGTAGTATAGTGATGAAGTTCAGCAGTGATTGAGTAGTATAGTGATGATGAAGTTCAGCAGTGATTGAGTAGTATAGTGATGATGAAGTTCAGCAGTGATTGAGTAGTATAGTGATGATGAAGTTCAGCAGTGATTGAGTAGTATAGTGATGATGAAGTTCAGCAGTGATTGAGTAGTATAGTGATGATGAAGTTCAGCAGTGATTGAGTAGTATAGTGATGATGAAGTTCAGCAGTGATTGAGTAGTATAGTGATGATGTAGTTCAGCAGTGATTGAGTAGTATAGTGATGATGAAGTTCAGCAGTGATTGAGTAGTATAGTGATGATGAAGTTCAGCAGTGATTGAGTAGTATAGTGATGATGATGTTCAGCAGTGATTGAGTAGTATAGTGATGATGAAGTTCAGCAGTGATTGAGTAGTATAGTGATGATGAAGTTCAGCAGTGATTGAGTAGTATAGTGATGATGAAGTTCAGCAGTGATTGAGTAGTATAGTGATGATGAAGTTCAGCAGTGATTGAGTAGTATAGTGATGATGTAGTTCAGCAGTGATTGAGTAGTATAGTGATGAAGTTCAGCAGTGATTGAGTAGTATAGTGATGATGAAGTTCAGCAGTGATTGAGTAGTATAGTGATGATTGAGTAGTATAGTGATGATGTAGTTCAGCAGTGATTGAGTAGTATAGTGATGATGTAGTTCAGCAGTGATTGAGTAGTATAGTGATGATGACGTTCAGCAGTGATCGAGTAGCTTCATAGCTAGTAAATCTCATGTAAAATTAACTACATTAGCTGAGAGAATTCTTTCCATATGCATGTGAAATGGACATTATAACTGAAATATACCCACATGAATTGATACTGAAACAAAATCATAAGCGAGCTTGTGAATTGGAATTGAATCAGGAAATCTCTATAAGTGCACACCCCTAGTTTTTTCTATATAATACAATTTGATGGGGACTGAGGCTGTCCAGATTTAAAGTGATAAAGCACCCTGAAAGTATAATAAAAGTGGTTGATTTTAAAGAGGGAGTATTTTGCACCTGGCCTTCCCCTTCAGAGTGCTGATGGTTACTCTTGTGCTCTTCCCTCTGTGTAGGATGTGATGGTGGTGGGAGAGCCCACTCTGATGGGGGGGGAGTTTGGTGACGAGGACGAGCGTTTGATAACACGACTGGAGAACACGCAGTTTGACGCCGCCAATGGCATCGATGACGAGGACAGCTTTAACAACTCGCCTGCGCTTGGCGCCAACAGCCCCTGGAACAACAAACCACCATCTAGTCAAGAGGGCAAGAACGACAACCCCACTTCACAAGCGTCTCAGTGAGACTCAGGGCGAGGCTGAGGACAGCCAATGGGAGCATTGGGTATCAAACAGGAAGAGATTGCAGCCATGCAGTCAAAGGTCGATTCATTCATCTACCTGCAGGATGGCGCCCAGCGCTGGACTTCCTGTGTCAGAGGAAACCGACACCAGAGAGGACCAGAGATGAGCGCCACAACACAAACCACTTAATCAACGCACACACACACTCACACACAGGACTGATGAAGAGTAAATCTCATAAACCTTTCCGGCTCATATTTCACCCCACAATCAAAACAGTTCAAAATGACTGAGAATCACCATATAGAATAAGTACTGCAAACTCAAAAGTCAAACGCCCTGGGGTGATTCTCAAGAAATTGTCCTGGTCATATTTTACCCCAAATCAAAAAAAGAAATTGTTTTTGAATATATTTTGTGTATATTTGCATTGTGACATTGTTTTCAGGACACCTATTTAACCCCCCCAATTCTCAGTACGGTAACATGTCTGGATGTTTTTCTTTATTATTCCTGTTGTTTTCAGTGATGATTGTCATTACTGCAATAGTCTTTATGTATTACAGTACAGAAGATGCTGTCATACTCTATCAGCAAAAATTAGTCAGTATCAAGTAAGTCCTAATATGATTTGTAAATATAGATTTGTAAACATAAAATATGTTTACATCTTTTCATGTTATTGTATTGAGAATCTGCGATGGACTGGCGACCTGTCCAGGGTGTCCCCCGCCTTTCGCCCAATATTAGCTGGGATAGGCTCCAGCCCCCCGCGACCCTGTACACAGGATAAGCGGTTGACGATGGATGGATGGATGGATGTATTGAGAATTTCATAACGAACATCTTTTTCACATTAGGATACAGAGATTTACACAACGATCATCTATTTTTCATTACGGTAATGAGAATTTCACAATGATCATATTTTCACATTACAGTAATTACAATTTAACTATGATCATCTTTTTTGTGCATTACGGTAATGAGAATATCATGATGATATATTTTTTTTTTAAGTTGCAGTAATGAGAATTTCTGATTCAACTTTTTTTCACATGACTGTAATGAGAATTTCACAACGATCATCTATTTTTCATTACGGTAATGAGAATTTCACAATGATCATATTTTCACATTACAGTAATTACAATTTAACTATGATCATCTTTTTTGTGCATTACGGTAATGAGAATATCATGATGATATATTTTTTTTTTAAGTTGCAGTAATGAGAATTTCTGATTCAACTTTTTTTCACATGACTGTAATGAGAATTTCACAACGATCATCTTTTTTTTCATGTGGTAATGAGAATTGGGGGTCAAAATGTGCAAAACTGAAACATAATGAAAATGTCACAATGTAAAAAATCATAAAGGCCCTAAAAATAGTTAGGAAGATGCAAAAAATAATTGGTTTTGTGAGCTATTTTGCTGAAATAAGACCAGGAAATAGTTCTGACTGGTTTCGTGAGAATCCCCTCAGATGCATTACGTTAATGTGAATGTGGGGGAAAATGTGCATCGTCATGAAAATAATATCACATGCTGTTTAATGTCCTGGAAGAGTTCACATGCAGCGTTTACACTCAAACGCATTTTGAAGAATTTTAACCGTGTTTTATACCAGCCTCTATTTCCCTCGAATGTTTTTATTAGATTTTACTGATGTTGAAAGCTGCAAACCAAGGAGTAACTGGACCGTCATGGTCCTTAAAGATTTCAACCCTCAAATTGTATTGGTTTGTATTATTTTTTAAAGAGAGTCATTTAGTGTGGGCTTCTGATTGATTTGTGTGTACTGTGCTTGTATATTTAAGGTAGTAGCAGAGTTCTGTATAACTGTATTGAGATGTATTCCTCTGTAGAATTACATAAAGCCATTCTGATCTAATGTGTAAAAACAACAAAAAACATGAACCTCGTCTTTACCCCTCTCAATTATAATAATTATTTTTTTAATTTGTGTAAATCTGATTGATTAAAATCAAGGGCACAGTCTCCATGGTTGTCGCTTGACTGTTTTAAATGTGTTTTTATGGGTTTACTCCATTTCTTATTCAACAAATTCTTTAAATGGATTGACATCTGCTTTTGTCTGTCTCTTGGTTTTATTTTGTGAAGGGACACAAACTGAACAACTACTCATGTTTTTCCACACAATACTGCTGAAGTCTGTTAACCATTTTTGTATTGTTTGATTTTATTTTCCTGAGTTAATCTGAATAAATTGAAGGTCTGCACTTGTAATTGAAACACAATGTTGACCTTGTAGATGTCCCTGTTGGATAACTTTTGTTTATTCTTAATTTCTGCCCTTGATTAAATTAATGTATGGAACCAATAAAATATTGAATTGACACTTAAATGATTCTAGTTTCTTTTGTTCAAATATTTCAACACAAAGATTGTTTCTTGTTGCAATGTTTAGTTCTACACACACACACACACATCAGTTTTATTTCAGATTGGCAATGGTCTTTAACCTGATTGGATGTGTGAAACAGTGAATTTCATCGCTCAGCTGTGACAGCTGAACGCTGCTCGGCTGTATTCAGATTCTGTACCGGTCTGAGACTGAATATCCTATAAAATCGGCAGTGAATCTTTATTAAAAAGGAAAGTTCAGTGGTGCAGAACAGCTCATGAGAAATAAAAATACTACTGTTAAAACTCTGTTGACATCTAGAGGTTCAACAAAACACTAAGTCTTGAAATGCAATTAAAATATCTGTGAACACCTGCAGACATAAAAATTACTTCTGAATTTGAGTTTTCAAATTGTGTTGGATTAGAGAATTATTCAATGCAAAAAATATCCTTTAATATTATTTATTATGACGTAAAAATACATCTGATCTTGTAACTTTGATGTTCCAATAATCTGTAGTCAAAAAGATTTGCTTTTAAGAGCACTGAAGCCACTGACCTACATTTTAATTCAAAGATCATTTTCCTGCCTTTTCCTTTAATAATTAACTGATCATGGAATACTAAAACAATCGGATTGGGTTCAGATTGCTCCAGCCATTGGTGATAATCCTCCATATCTAGGCAGAGTCATGTGATCAATGGCTGTAATTGCATATGGCCACCAGGAGATGGCGCCAAGCACATGACACAGACTCAATGATGACTCAAATGACACAGAATGAAACTCATTCTGTGAAATCTCATGACTAAAATCATGTCTGCATGCTACGCAAACCTTTAGTCATTGTTGTGTTTGCATGTGTAATTAGTTCTTATGTACAATTATTATCTTTTATTTGTTTGGTGAGGCTTTTGAACACTATGATCAATTATTTTTACTTTAATTCTAGCTATAACTTTGGATTGCTTACAGGTGACATGATGGGGAACAAAACAAAAGCAGTTTTTCAGAGCAGTTTTTTACAACCTGTGGAATACAGGTGAAACTCGAAAAATTAGAATATCGTGCAAAAGTTCATTAATTTCAGTAATTCAACTTAAAAGGTGAAACTAATATATTATATAGACTCATTACAAGCAAAGTAAGATATTTCAAGCCTTTATTTGATATAATTTTGATGATTATGGCTTACAGCTTATGAAAACCCCAAATTCAGAATCTCAGAAAATTAGAATATTGTGAAAAGGTTCAGTATTGTAGCTCAAAGTGTCACACTCTAATCAGCTAATTAATCCAAAACATCTGCAAAGGGTTCCTGAGCCTTTAAATGGTCTCTCAGTCTGGTTCAGTTGAATTCACAATCATGGGGAAGACTGCTGACCTGACAGTTGTGCAGAAAACCATCATTGACACCCTCCACAAGGAGGGAAAGCCTCAAAAGGTAATTGCAAAAGAAGTTGGATGTTCTCAAAGTGCTGTATCAAAGCACATTAATAGAAAGTTAAGTGGAAGGGAAAAGTGTGGAAGAAAAAGGTGCACAAGCAGCAGGGATGACCGTAGCCTGGAGAGGATTGTCAGGAAAAGGCCATTCAAATGTGTGGGGAGCTTCACAAGGAGTGGACTGAGGCTGGAGTTACTGCATCAAGAGCCACCACACACAGACGGGTCCTGGACATGGGCTTCAAATGTCAAACGTCTTACCTGGGCTAAAGAAAAAAAGAACTGGTCTGTTGCTCAGTGGTCCAAAGTCCTCTTTTCTGATGAGAGCAAATTTTGCATCTCATTTGGAAACCAAGGTCCCAGAGTCTGGAGGAAGAATGGAGAGGCACACAATCCAAGATGCTTGAAGTCCAGTGTGAAGTTTCCACAGTCTGTGTTGGTTTGGGGAGTCATGTCATCGGCTGGTGTTGGTCCACTGTGCTTTATTAAGTCCAGAGTCAACGCAGCCGCCTACCGGGACATTTTAGAGCACTTCATGCTTCCTTCAGCAGACAAGCTTTATGGAGATGCTGACTTCATTTTCCAGCAGGACTTGGCACCTGCCCACACTGCCAAAAGTACCAAAACCTGGTTCAATGACCATGGTATTACTGTGCTTGATTGGCCAGCAAACTCGCCTGACCTGAACCCCATAGAGAATCCATGGGGCATTGCCAAGAGAAAGATGAGAGACATGAGACCAAACAATGCAGAAGAGCTGAAGGCCGCTATTGAAGCATCTTGGTCTTCCATAACACCTCAGCAGTGCCACAGGCTGATAGCATCCATGCCACGCCGCATTGAGGCAGTAATTAATGCAAAAGGGGCCCAAACCAAGTACTGAGTACATATGCATGATTATACTTTTCAGAGGGCCGACATTTCTGTATTTAAAATCCTTTTTTTTATTGATTTCATGTAATATTCTAATTTTCTGAGATTCTGAATTTGGGGTTTTCATAAGCTGTAAGCCATAATCATCAAAATTATATCAAATAAAGGCTTGAAATATCTTACTTTGCTTGTAATGAGTCTATATAATATATTAGTTTCACCTTTTAAGTTGAATTACTGAAATTAATGAACTTTTGCACAATATTCTAATTTTTCGAGTTTCACCTGTATAATGTCAAATCAGAAAAGTTTTTTTTTTTTTTTTGAGAGTCTCAGAATTTATCATAATCTGTATCATTAAAAAATTCTTTAAAATAATACAAACCTGTTGACCCTCATTTTTTTTATAAGCCTTTAATTTTGGGTATGCCACTGAAACAGGGAATCTTTAAAAACACCTTCAGAGCTTAAAGGGTTAATATCACATCATTAGATCACCTGACAGAATCTTAACCAAAACAGCAACAAATAACGATTTCATGGGATCTGTGTATCTAAGCGAGTACTGACGCTGTCTATCACACCTGGAGTCGTGATTTTGAATCCAGGGTGTGCTGAGTGACTCCAGTCAGGTCTCCTTAGCAACCAAATTGGCCGGTTGCTAGGGAGGGTAGAGTCACATGGGGTAACCTCCTCGTGGTCACTATAATGTGGTTCTCGCTCTCGGTGGGGCGTGTGGTGAGTTGTGCGTGGATGCTGCGGAGAATAGCGTGAAGCCTCCACACACACTACGTCTCCATGGTAACGCGCTCAACAAGTCACATGATAAGATGCGCGGATTGATGGTCTCAGAGGCGGAGGCAACTGAGATTCATCCTCCACCACCCGGATTGAGGCGAGTCACTACGCCACCATGTGGTCTTACAGCACATTGGGAATTGGGGAGAAAAATTAAACAAAACAATTAATGATTTCCTATTTGTATGTGGCCTCAGATAAAAGCATTTAAGTGTCACATTTGGTTAAATTATAATTTTTGACTGTAGGAAATATGCATCCTACATGTATGTTGTGTATTATCAAATGTAATAACTTCTATAAAGCTGCTTTAAAATAATAAGTATTGAGTGCTGTGCAAATAAAAATTATTTTACTTGATATTATTTGTCAAGTACCATTCCTGTCGGAGTCCACGCACGTGATCGGCTGAGCAAAAGCAATAACTGACTTAACACAGAATTGCCCTATATACAGTGGGTACGGAAGGATTCAGACCCCCTTAAATTTTTCACTCTTTGTTATATTGCAGCCATTTGCTAAAATCATTGAAGTTCATTTTTTTTCCTCATTATTGTACACACAGCACCCCATATTGACAGAAAAACAAAGAATTGTTGACATTTTTGGACATTTATTAAAAAAAGAAAAACTGAAATATCACATGGTCCTAAGTATTCAGACCCTTTGTTGTGACACTCATATATTTAACTCAGGTGCTGTCCATTTCTTCTGACCATCCTTGAGATGGTTCTACACCTTCAATTGAGTCCAGCTGTGTTTGATTATACTAATTGGACTTGATTAGGAAAGCCACACACCTGTCTATATAAGACCTCACAGCTCACAGTGCATGTCAGAGTAAATGAGAATCATGAGGTCAAAGGAACTGCCTGAAGAGCTCAGAGACAGAATTGTGGCAAGGCACAGATCTGGTCAAGGTTACAAAAAAATGTCTGCTGCCCTTAAGGTTCCTAAGAGCACAGTGGCCTCCATAATCCTTAAATGGAAGACGTTTGGGATGACCAGAACCCTTCCTAGAGCTGGCTGTCTGGCCAAACTGAGCTATCGGGGGAGAAGAGCCTTGGTGAGAGAGGTAAAGAAGAACCCAAAGATCACTGTGGCTGAGCTCCAGAGATGCAGTCGGGAGATGGGAGAAAGTTGTAGTAAGTCAACCATCACTGCAGCCATCCACCAGTCGGGGCTTTATGGCAGAGTGGCCTGACGGAAGCCTCTCCTCAGTACAAGACACATGAAAGCCCACATGGAGTTTGCTAAAAAACACCTGAAGGACTCCAAGATGGTGATAAATAAGATTCTCTGGTCTGATGAGTCCAAGATAGAACTTTTTGGCCTTAATTCTAAGCGGTATGTGTGGAGAAAACCAGGCACTGCTCATCACTTGTCCAATACAGTCTCAACAGTGAAGCATGGTGGTGGCAGCATCATGCTGTGGGGGTGTTTTTCAGCTGCAGAGACAGGACGACTGGTTGCAGCCTGAAAATGGCTGTCCACCAACGTTTACCATCCAACCTGACAGAACTGGAGAGGATCTGCAAGGAGGAATGGCAAAGGATACCCAAATCCAGATGTGAAAATCTTGTTGCATCTTTCCCAAAAAGACTCATGGCTGTATTAGATCAAAAGGGTGCTTCTACTAAATACTGAACAAAGGGTCTGAATACTTAGGACCATGTGATATTTCAGTTTTTCTTTTTTAATAAATGTGCAAAAATGTCAACAACTCTGTGTTTTTCTGTCAATATGGGGTGCTGTGTGTACAATAATGAGGAAAAAAATGAACTTAAATGATTTTAGCAAATGGCTGCAATATAACAAAGAGTGAAAAATTTAAGGGGGTCTGAATACTTTCTGAATACGTACCCACTGTATATCGAGTTAGAAAAATCTTTACAGCTCTTATGTCAACAAAGTAATTTAAGCAAGTGGAATTGAAAAATGCACTCTTGCAGTAAAATGAAACAACTTAAAACATGTACTGGAAACTGTGTTTAATGACAAACATTAATTACAAAAAGGTAAAAAAAAAAAACATCAACAATATTCTGGGCAGTAACAAGTGAAATGAAGTGCCAATGCTGATTGGTCAGACACTTATCCACCTCCCGAAGACACACAAACCACACGAACATCTGCCAGACACTCATCCACCTCCCGAAGACACACGAACATCTGCCAGACACTCATCCAGCTCCCGAAGACACACAAACCACACAAACATCTGCCAGACACTCATCCACCTCCCGAAGACACGCAAACATCTGCCAGACACTCATCCACCTCCCGAAGACACACAAACCACACAAACATCTGCCAGACACTTATCCACGTCCCGAAGACACACAAACCACACAAACATCTGCCAGACACTTATCCACCTCCCGAAGACACACGAACATCTGCCAGACACTCATCCAACTCCCGAAGACACACAAACCACACACTCATCCACCTCCCGAAGACACACAAACATCTGCCAGACACTTATCCACCTCCCAAAGACACGAACATCTGCCAGACACTCATCCACCTCCCAAAGACACACAAACTTCTGCCAGACACTCATCCACCTCCCGAAGACACACAAACCACACAAACATCTGCCAGACACTCATCCATCTCCCGAAGACACACAAACCACACAAACATCTGCCAGACACTCATCCACCTCTCGAAGACACACAAACCACACAAACATCTGCCAGACACTCATCCACCTCCCGAAGATACAAAAACCACACAAACATCTGCCAGACACTCATCCACCTCCCGAAGACACACAAACATCTGCCAGACACTTATCCACCTCCTGAAGAAACACGAACATCTGCCAAACACTCATCCACCTCCCGAAGACACACAAACATCTGCCAGACACTTATCCACCTCCCGAAGACACACAAACCACACGAACATCTGCCAGACACTCATCCACCTCCCGAAGACACACGAACATCTGCCAAATACTCATCCACCTCCCGAAGACACACAAACATTTGCCAGACACTTATCCACCTCCCGAAGACACACAAACCACACGAACATCTGCCAGACACTCATCCACCTCCCGAAGACACACGAACATCTGCCAGACACTCATCCACCTCTCGAAGACACACAAACCACATGAACATCTGCCAGACACTCATCCACCTCCTGAAGACACAAAAACCACACGAACATCTGCCAGACACTCATCCACCTCCCGAAGACACACAAACATCTGCCAGACACTTATCCACCTCCTGAAGAAACACGAACATCTGCCAGACACTCATCCACCTCCCGAAGACACACAAACATCTGCCAGACACTTATCCACCTCCCGAAGACACACAAACCACACGAACATCTGCCAGACACTCATCCACCTCCCGAAGACACACAAACATCTGCCAGACACTCATCCACCTCCTGAAGACACACAAACATCTGCCAGACACTCATCCACCTCCCGAAGACACACGAACATCTGCCAGACACTCATCCACCTCCCGAAGACACACAAATAACACGAACATCTGCCAGACACTCATCCACCTCCCGAAGACACACGAACATCTGCAAAACACTCATCCACCTCCCGAAGACACATAAACCACACGAACATCTGCCAGACACTAATCCACCTCCTGAAGACACACAAACCACACGAACATCTGCCAGACACTCATCTACCTCCCGAAGACACACAAACCAC
This sequence comes from Xyrauchen texanus, assembly GCF_025860055.1. NCBI lineage: Eukaryota > Metazoa > Chordata > Actinopteri > Cypriniformes > Catostomidae > Xyrauchen > Xyrauchen texanus. The sequence goes on along the minus strand of NC_068314.1, from coordinate 1,150,075 downwards.
ACGAACATCTGCCGGACACTCATCCACCTCCCGAAGACACACAAACATCTCCCAGACACTCATCCACCTCCTGAAGACACACAAACAACACAAACATCTGCCAGACACTCATCCACTCCCGAAGACACACAAAAAACACGAACATCTGCCAGACACTCATCCACCTCCCGAAGACACACGAACATCTGCCAGACACTCATCCACCTCCCGAAGACACACAAACCACACGAACATCTGCCGGACACTCATCCACCTCCCGAAGACACACAAACATCTGCCAGACACTCATCCACCTCCCGAAGACACACAAACATGCCAGACACTCATCCACCTCCTGAAGACACACAAACAACACAAACATCTGCCAGACACTCATCCACCTCCCGAAGACACACAAAAAACACGAACATCTGCCAGACACTCATCCACCTCCCGAAGACACACGAACATCTGCCAGACACTTATCCACCTCCCGAAGACACACAAACCACACGAACATCTGCCAGACACTCATCCACCTCCCGAAGACACACAAACATCTGCCAGACACTCATCCACCTCCCGAAGACACAGAAACATCTGCCAGACGCTCATCCACCTCCCGAAGACACACGAACATCTGCCAGACACTCATCCACCTCCCGAAGACACACAAATAACACGAACATCTGCCAGACACTCATCCACCTCCCGAAGACACACGAACATCTGCCAGACACTCATCCACCTCCCGAAGACACATAAACCACAGGAACATCTGCCAGACACTAATCCACCTTCTGAAGACACACAAACCACACGAACATCTGCCAGACACTCATCTACCTCCCGAAGACACACAAACATCTGCCAGACACTTATCCACCTCCCGAAGACAAACAAACATCTGCCAGACACTCATCCACCTCCTGAAGACACACAAACATCTGCCAGACACTTGTCCACCTCCGAAGACACAAACCACAGGAACATCTGCCAGACACTCATCCACCTCCGAAGACACACAAACAACACAAACATCTGCCAGACACTCATCCACCTCCCGAAGACACACAAACATCTGCCAGACACTCATCCACCTCCGAAGACACACAAACAACACAAACATCTGCCAGACACTCATCCACCTCCGAAGACACACAAAAAACACGAACATCTGCCAGACACTCATCCACCTCCCGAAGACACACGAACATCTGCCAGACACTCATCCACCTCCGAAGACACACAAACCACACGAACATCTGCCGGACACTCATCCACCTCCGAAGACACATAAACATCTGCCAGACACTCATCCACCTCCCGAAGACACACAAACATCTGCCAGACACTCATCCACCTCCTGAAGACACACAAACAACACAAACATCTGCCAGACACTCATCCACCTCCCGAAGACACACAAAAACACCGAACATCTGCCAGACACTCATCCACCTCCCGAAGACACACGAACATCTGCCAGACACTCATCCACCTCCCGAAGAAACACAAACCACACGAACATCTGCCAGACACTCATCCACCTCCCGAAGACACACAAACATCTGCCAGACACTCATCCACCTCCCGAAGACAGACAAACATCTGCCAGACACTCATCCACCTCCCGAAGACACACAAACATCTGCCAGACACTCATCCACCTCCCGAAGACACACGAACATCTGCCAGACACTCATCCACCTCCCAAAGACACACAAACCACACGAACATCTGCCAGACACTCATCCACGTCCTAAAGACACACAAACCACACGAACATCTGCCAGACACTCATCCACCTCCTGAAGACACAAACCACACGAACATCTGCCAGACACTCATCCACCTCCCGAAGACACACAAACCACACGAACATCTGCCAGACACTCATCCACCTCCCGAAGACACACAAACATCTGCCAGACACTCATCCACCTCCTTAAGACACACAAACCACACGAACATCTGCCAGACACTCATCCACGTCCTAAAGACACACAAACCACACGAACATCTGCCAGACACTCATCCACCTCCCGAAGACACACAAACCACGCGAACATCTGCCAGACACTCATCAACCTCCCGAAGACACACAAACATCTGCCAGACACTCATCCACCTCTCGAAGACACACAAACCACATGAACATCTGCCAGACACTCATCCACCTCCCGAAGACACACAAACCACACGAACATCTGCTAGACACTCATCCACCTCCCGAAGACACACAAACAACACAAACATCTGCCAGACACTCATCCACCTCCCGAAGTCACACAAACATCTGCCAGACACTTATCCACCTCCCGAAGACACACGAACATCTGCCAGACACTCATCCACCTCCCGAAGACACACAAACATCTGCCAGACACTCATCCACCTCCCGAAGACACACAAACATCTGCCAGACACTCATCCACCTCCCAAAGACACACAAACTTCTGCCAGACACTCATCCACCTCCCGAAGACACACAAACCACACAAACATCTGCCAGACACTCATCCACCTCCCGAAGACACACAAACCACACAAACATCTGCCAGACACTCATCCACCTCACGAAGACACACAAACCACACAAACATCTGCCAGACACTCATCCACCTCCCGAAGATACAAAAACCACACAAACATCTGCCAGACACTCATCCACCTCCCGAAGACACACAAACCACACGAACATCTGCCAGACACTTATCCACCTCTGAAGAAACACAAACATCTGCCAGACACTCATCCACCTCCCGAAGACACACGAACATCTGCCAGACACTCATCCACCTCCTGAAGACACACAAACCACACGAACATCTGCTAGACACTCATCCACCTCCCGAAGACACACAAACCACACGAACATCTGCCAGACACTCATCCACCTCCCGAAGACACACGAACATCTGCCAAATACTCATCCACCTCCCGAAGACACACAAACATTTGCCAGACACTTATCCACCTCCCGAAGACACATAAACCACACGAACATCTGCCAGACACTCATCCACCTCCCGAAGACACACGAACATCTGCCAGACACTCATCCACCTCTCGAAGACACACAAACCAAATGAACATCTGCCAGACACTCATCCACCTCCTGAAGACACAAAAACCACACGAACATCTGCCAGACACTTATCCACCTCCCGAAGACACACAAACCACACGAACATCTGCCAGACACTCATCCACCTCCCGAAGACACACGAACATCTGCCAAATACTCATCCACCTCCCGAAGACACACAAACATTTGCCAGACACTTATCCACCTCCCGAAGACACACAAACCACACGAACATCTGCCAGACACTCATCCACCTCCCGAAGACACACGAACATCTGCCAGACACTCATCCACCTCTCGAAGACACACAAACCACATGAACATCTGCCAGACACTCATCCACCTCCTGAAGACACAAAAACCACACGAACATCTGCCAGACACTCATCCACCTCCCGAAGACACACAAACATCTGCCAGACACTTATCCACCTCCTGAAGAAACACGAACATCTGCCAGACACTCATCCACCTCCCAAGACACACAAACATCTGCCAGACACTTATCCACCTCCCGAAGACACACAAACCACACGAACATCTGCCAGACACTCATCCACCTCCCGAAGACACACAAACATCTGCCAGACACTCATCCACCTCCCGAAGACACACAAACATCTGCCAGACACTCATCCACCTCCCGAAGACACACGAACATCTGCCAGACACTCATCCACCTCCCGAAGACACACAAATAACACGAAACATCTGCCAGACACTCATCCACCTCCGAAGACACACGAACATCTGCCAGACACTCATCCACCTCCCGAAGACACATAAACCACACGAACATCTGCCAGACACTAATCCACCTTCTGAAGACACACAAACCACACGAACATCTGCCAGACACTCATCTACCTCCCGAAGACACACAAACATCTGCCAGACACTTATCCACCTCCCGAAGACAAACAAACATCTGCCAGACACTCATCCACCTCCTGAAGACACACAAACATCTGCCAGACACTTGTCCACCTCCCGAAGACACAAACCACAGGAACATCTGCCAGACACTCATCCACCTCCCGAAGACACACAAACAACACAAACATCTGCCAGACACTCATCCACCTCCCCGAAGACACACAAACATCTGCCAGACACTCATCCACCTCCCGAAGACACACAAACAACACAAACATCTGCCAGACACTCATCCACCTCCCGAAGACAAACAAAAATCTGCCAGACACTCATCCACCTCCTGAAGACACACAAACATCTGCCAGACACTTGTCCACCTCCCGAAGACACAAACCACAGGAACATCTGCCAGACACTCATCCACCTCCCGAAGACACACAAACCACACAAACATCTGCCAGACACTCATCCACCTCCCGAAGATACAAAAACCACACAAACATCTGCCAGACACTCATCCACCTCCCGAAGACACACAAACCACACGAACATCTGCCAGACACTTATCCACCTCCTGAAGAAACACAAACATCTGCCAGACACTCATCCACCTCCCGAAGACACACGAACATCTGCCAGACACTCATCCACCTCCTGAAGACACACAAACCACACGAACATCTGCTAGACACTCATCCACCTCCCGAAGACACACAAACCACACGAACATCTGCCAGACACTCATCCACCTCCCGAAGACACACGAACATCTGCCAAATACTCATCCACCTCCCGAAGACACACAAACATTTGCCAGACACTTATCCACCTCCCGAAGACACATAAACCACACGAACATCTGCCAGACACTCATCCACCTCCCGAAGACACACGAACATCTGCCAGACACTCATCCACCTCTCGAAGACACACAAACCAAATGAACATCTGCCAGACACTCATCCACCTCCTGAAGACACAAAAACCACACGAACATCTGCCAGACACTCATCCACCTCCCGAAGACACACAAACATCTGCCAGACACTTATCCACCTCCTGAAGAAACACGAACATCTGCCAGACACTCATCCACCTCCCGAAGACACACAAACATCTGCCAGACACTTATCCACCTCCCGAAGACACACAAACCACACGAACATCTGCCAGACACTCATCCACCTCCCGAAGACACACAAACATCTGCCAGACACTCATCCACCTCCCGAAGACACACAAACATCTGCCAGACACTCATCCACCTCCCGAAGACACACGAACATCTGCCAGACACTCATCCACCTCCCGAAGACACACAAATAACACGAACATCTGCCAGACACTCATCCACCTCCCGAAGACACACGAACATCTGCCAGACACTCATCCACCTCCCGAAGACACATAAACCACACGAACATCTGCCAGACACTAATCCACCTTCTGAAGACACACAAACCACACGAACATCTGCCAGACACTCATCTACCTCCCGAAGACACACAAACATCTGCCAGACACTTATCCACCTCCCGAAGACAAACAAACATCTGCCAGACACTCATCCACCTCCTGAAGACACACAAACATCTGCCAGACACTTGTCCACCTCCCGAAGACACAAACCACAGGAACATCTGCCAGACACTCATCCACCTCCCGAAGACACACAAACAACACAAACATCTGCCAGACACTCATCCACCTCCCCGAAGACACACAAACATCTGCCAGACACTCATCCACCTCCCGAAGACACACAAACAACACAAACATCTGCCAGACACTCATCCACCTCCCGAAGACACACAAAAAACACGAACATCTGCCAGACACTCATCCACCTCCCGAAGACACACGAACATCTGCCAGACACTCATCCACCTCCCGAAGACACACAAACCACACGAACATCTGCCGGACACTCATCCACCTCCCGAAGACACATAAACATCTGCCAGACACTCATCCACCTCCCAAAGACACACAAACATCTGCCAGACACTCATCCACCTCCTGAAGACACACAAACAACACAAACATCTGCCAGACACTCATCCACCTCCCGAAGACACACAAAAAACACGAACATCTGCCAGACACTCATCCACCTCCCGAAGACACACGAACATCTGCCAGACACTCATCCACCTCCCGAAGAAACACAAACCACACGAACATCTGCCAGACACTCATCCACCTCCCGAAGACACACAAACATCTGCCAGACACTCATCCACCTCCCGAAGACACACAAACATCTGCCAGACACTCATCCACCTCCCGAAGACACACGAACATCTGCCAGACACTCATCCACCTCCCGAAGACACACGAACATCTGCCAGACACTCATCCACCTCCCGAAGACACACGAAGACACACGAACATCTGCCAGACACTCATCCACCTCCCAAAGACACACAAACCACACGAACATCTGCCAGACACTCATCCACCTCCTGAAGACACAAACCACACGAACATCTGCCAGACACTCATCCACCTCCCGAAGACACACAAACCACACGAACATCTGCCAGACACTCATCCACCTCCCGAAGACACACAAACATCTGCCAGACACTCATCCACCTCCTTAAGACACACAAACCACACGAACATCTGCCAGACACTCATCCACGTCCTAAAGACACAAAAACCACACGAACATCTGCTAGACACTCATCCACCTCCCGAAGACACACAAACAACACAAACATCTGCCAGACACTCATCCACCTCCCGAAGTCACACAAACATCTGCCAGACACTTATCCACCTCCCGAAGACACACGAACATCTGCCAGACACTCATCCACCTCCCGAAGACACACAAACATCTGCCAGACACTCATCCACCTCCCGAAGACACACAAACAACACAAACATCTGCCAGACACTCATCCACCTCCCGAAGACACACAAATAACACAAACATCTGCCAGACACTCATCCACCTCCCGAAGACACACGAACATCTGCCAGACACTCATCCACCTCCCGAAGACACACAAACCACACGAACATCTGCCAGACACTAAACCACCTCCTGAAGACACACAAACCACACGAACATCTGCCAGACACTCATCCAACTCCCGAAGACACACAAACATCTGCCAGACACTCATCCACCTCCTGAAGACACACATCAGCCAGACACTCATCCACCTCCCGAAGACACACAAACCACACAAACATCTGCCAGACACTCATTTTCTCCCGAAGACACACAAACATCTGCCAGACACTTATCCACCTCCCGAAGACACAAGAACATCTGCCAGACACTCATCCACCTCCCAAAGACACACAAACATCTGCCAGACACTCATCCACCTCCTAAAGACACACAAACCACACGAACATCTGCCAGACACTCATCCACCTCCCGAAGACACACAAACATCTGCCAGACACTCATCCACCTCCTAAAAACACACAAACCACGCAAACATCTGCCAGACACTCATGCACCTCCCGAAGACACACAAACCACACGAAGATCTGCCAGACACCCATCCACCTCTTGAAGGCACACAAACCACACAAACATCTGCCAGACACTCATCCACCTCCCGAAGACACACAAACCACACAAACATCTGCCAGACACTCATCCAACTCCTGAAGACACACAAACCACGCGAACATCTGGCAGACACACATCCAACTCCCGAAGACACACAAACCACACGAACATCTGCCAGACACTCATCCACCTCCTGAAGACACACAAACATCTGCCAGACACTTATCCACCTCCTAAAGACACACAAACCACACGAACATCTGCCAGACACTCATCCACCTCCCGAAGACACACAAACCACACAAACATCTGCCAGACACTCATCCACCTCCCGAAGACACACAAACCACATGAACATCTGCCAGACACTCATCCACCTCCCGAAGACACACAAACATCTGCCAGACACTCATCCACCTCCTGAAGACACACAAACCACACGAACATCTGCTAGACACTCATCCACCTCCCGAAGACACACAAACAACACAAACATCTGCCAGACACTCATCCACCTCCCGAAGACACACGAACATCTGCCAGACACTCATCCACCTCCCGAAGACACACAAACATCTGCCAGACACTCATCCACCTCCCGAAGACACACAAACAACACAAACATCTGCCAGACACTCATGCACCTCCCGAAGACACACAAATAACACGAACATCTGCCAGACACTCATCCACCTCCCGAAGACACACGAACATCTGCCAGACACTCATCCACCTCCCGAAGACACACAAACCACACGAACATCTGCCGGACACTAAACCACCTCCTGAAGACACACAAACCACACGAACATCTGCCAGACACTCATCCACCTCCCGAAGACACACAAACATCTGCCAGACACTTATCCACCTCCCGAAGACACATGAACATCTGCCAGACACTCATCCACCTCCCGAAGACACACAAACATCTGCCAGACACTTATCCACCTCCCGAAGACACAAACCACACGAACATCTGCCAGACACTCATCCACCTCCCGAAGACACAAACCACACGAACATCTGCCAGACACTCATCCACCTCCTGAAGACACAAACCACACGAACATCTGCCAGACACTCATCCACGTCCTAAAGACACACAAACCACACGAACATCTGCCAGACACTCATCCACCTCCCGAAGACACACAAACATCTGCCAGACACTCATCCAGCTCCCGAAGACACACAAACCACACGAACATCTGCTAGACACTCATCCACCTCCCGAAGACACACAAACAACACAAACATCTGCCAGACACTCATCCACCTCCCGAAGACACACAAACAACACAAACATCTGCCAGACACTCATCCACCTCCTGAAGACACACATCTGCCAGACACTCATCCACCTCCTGAAGACACACAAACCACACGAACATCTGCCAGACCCTCATCCACCTCCTGAAGACACACAAACATCTGCCAGACACTCATCCACCTCCCGAAGACACACAAACATCTGCCAGACACTCATCCACCTCCCGAAGACACACAAACCTCTGCCAGACACTTATCCACCTCCCGAAGACACAAGAACATCTGCCAGACACTCATCCACCTCCCGAAGACACAATAACATCTGCCAGACACTCATCCACCTCCCGAAGACACACAAACCACACGAACATCTGCCAGACACTCATCCACCTCCTGAAGACACACAAACATCTGCCAGACACTCATCCACCTCCTGAAGACAGACAAACATCTGCCAGACACTCATCCACCTCCTGAAGACACACAAACTACACGAACATCTGCCAGACACTCATCCACCTCCCGAAGACACACAAACCACACAAACATCTGCCAGACACTCATCCACTTCCCGAAGACACACAAACCACACAAACATCTGCCAGACACTCATCCACCTCCTGAAGACACAAACATCTGCCAGACACTTATCCACCTCCTAAAGACACACAAACCACACGAACATCTGCCAGACACTCATCCAGCTCCCGAAGACACACAAACATCTGCCAGACACTCATCCAGCTCCCGAAGACACACAAACATCTGCCAGACACTCATCCACCTCCCGAAGACACACAAACCACACAAACATCTGCCAGACACTCATCCACCTCCCGAAGACACACAAACATCTGCCAGACACTCATCCACCTCCTGAAGACACACAAACCACACGAACATCTGCCAGACACTCATCCACCTCCCGAAGACACACAAACATCTGCCAGACACTCATCCACCTCCTGAAGACAGACAAACACCTGCCAGACACTCATCCACCTCCTGAAGACAGACAAACATCTGCCAGACACTCATCCACCTCCTGAAGACACACAAACCACACAAACATCTGCCAGACACTCATCCACCTCCCGAAGACACGCAAACCACACGAACATCTGCCAGACACTCATCCACCTTCCGAAGACACACAAAGATCTGCCAGACACTCATCCACCTCCCGAAGACACACAAACCACACAAACATCTGCCAGACACTCATCCACCTCTCGAAGACACACAAACCACATGAACATCTGCCAGACACTCATCCACCTCCCGAAGACACACAAACCACACGAACATCTGCCAGACACTCATCCACCTCCTGAAGACACACAAACATCTGCCAGACACTCATCCACCTCCCGAAGACACACAAACCACACAAACATCTGCCAGACACTCATCCACCTCCCGAAGACACACAAACCACACAAACATCTGCCAGACACTCATCCACCTCCTGAAGACACACAAACATCTGCCAGACACTCATCCACCTCCCAAAGACACACAATCCACACAAACATCTGCCAGACACTCATCCACCTCCTGAAGACACACAAACCACACAAACATCTGCCAGACACTCATCCACCTCCTGAAGACACACAAACATCTGCCAGACACTCATCCACCTCCCAAAGACACACAATCCACACAAACATCTGCCAGACACTCATCCACCTCTCGAAGACACACAAACCACACAAACATCTTCCAGACACTCATCCACCTCCCGAAGACACACAAACCACACAAACATCTGCCAGACACTCATCCACCTCCTGAAGACACACAAACAACACGAACATCTGCCAGACACTCATCCACCTCCTGAAGACACACAAACATCTGCCAGACACTTATCCACCTCGTAAAGACACACAAACCACACAAACATCTGCCAGACACTTATCCACCTCCTAAAGACACACAAACCACACAAACATCTGCCAGACACTTATCCACCTAGGTGAAAACCTGTAAAACAGAATCATTTGATCACTCACCGCTATTTTCTCTGTGATGACAGACTTCTGTTTATTGTTCAGCTTCTTCTCAATCATGACATCAAGTAACTGGTTGAGAATATTTGTTGCGGCGTACCCTTGATCAATCATGTCTTGTCCAAATAAAGACGAGGTTTAAATGCAGACTCCAAACGTGAGCGCTTACACACGTGATCCACTACTCACCTCAACAGTAACCTTGAGTTTCTCAAAAGTGCCTTTGTAACAGATCTGCATCACTTTGGGAGGATCCACCTTGAAAAAAGAAAGAACAGTTTTAGAAGAAAGCTTTGTTCAAGAGCTCAAAGAGTCTGGAGCGAGTCTCTTCACGCACCCCTGCGATCTCAATGATGATTTGTTCAGTCATTTCTCTCTCAGTGTTCAGTCTGCCGGCACACTGCAGATGTTACGGCTTTCTTCAGATCTCCCTCTGACACTTTCATCAAAGCTTCAATTCCCTTCAACACAAACAGCACCAAACGCTTGTCAGCAGCATTACAGAACACACAATTGAGTTTACGGCGACAGTTGATTTCATGACTTCTGAAATCTTTGCTGTATTTGAGATTCTCTTTCTCACTGATCTCGAGCAGACGTTCCTGTTGAATGTCATTGTCCAGAGGTTTGAAACGCAACTTTGAGCATCTGGACGTCAACGGCTCAATGATCCTGAAATAAGAAGCTTGAGATCATTATTAGAGCAAAATTCTAAGACACATTAGATGTTTGACAAAAAAATTTCTTTAGAAGACGGTTTTCTTTTTTCAATTTATCCCATTTTCTCCCAATTTGGAACGCCCAATTCCCACTACTTAGTATTTCCTCGTGGTGGTGCAGTTACTCGCCTCAATCCGGGTGGTGGAGGACGAATCTCAGTTGCCTCCGTGTCTCAGACCGTCAATCCGCGCATCTTATCACGTGACTTGTTGAGCACATTACCATGGAGACGTAGCACGTGTGGAGGCTTCACGCTATTCTCCGCGGCATCCACGCACAACTCACCACACGCCCCACCGAGAACCACATTATAGCGACCACAAGGAGGTTACCCCACGTGACTCTTTGGTTGCTTAGGAGACCTGACTTGAGTCACTCAGCACGCCCTGAATTCAAACTCACGACTCCAGGTGTGATAGTTAGCGTCAATACTCGCTGAGATACCCAGGACCCTCCAGGCTACTGTTTAATATATTTAGCGATTTCCCAGATCTATGGTTTTGCCATTTTCTGTTAATGTCGATCATCATTTCATTCATTCAAACCTTTATTTAACCAGGATAAAAACTCCTTGAGATTACAAATCTCTTTTACAAGAGTGTCCTGACAAGTGGCAACATTGCACGTACAAATAGTCACAGAAACACTTACAGGTAAATACATAATACACACTTTCACTCATCATATTCAAACAACTATGTAATCATAAAAAATCTAGGTCATAAATCAACTTAATTTAAGAACAGTGACAAACAGACTGACTTTCTGCAAGATCCTTTAAAACGCCTTTAAAGGAATAAAGGAATGCCAGACACTCATCCACCTCCCGAAGTCACACAAACATCTGCCAGACACTTATCCACCTCCCGAAGACACACGAACATCTGCCAGACACTCATCCACCTCCCGAAGACACACAAACATCTGCCAGAAACTCATCCACCTCCCGAAGACACACAAACAACACAAACATCTGCCAGACACTCATCCACCTCCCGAAGACACACAAATAACACAAACATCTGCCAGACACTCATCCACCTCCCAAAGACACACGAACATCTGCCAGACACTCATCCACCTCCTGAAGACACACAAACCACACGAACATCTGCCAGACACTAAACCACCTCCTGAAGACACACAAACCACACGAACATCTGCCAGACACTCATCCAACTCCCGAAGACACACAAACATCTGCCAGACACTCATCCACCTCCTGAAGACACACATCAGCCAGACACTCATCCACCTCAACTCCTTCAACTGTAGCTCATTTTGTATCTGATTCCATGCTGATGGTGCTGCAATACTAAAAGCCTTTTTTCCAAAAACAGTACAGGCTTTAGGGACTGCCAATAAAAACAAATTTTGTGAGCGCAGGTAATATGTCCCTGCAGACCTTGGAATAATGTACGTTTTCAGATAAGGAGGAAGGAGTCCTAATACTGCAAATGAAAAGATGCCAGTGCATCCAACGCAGAATAGAGAGGGACAACCATCCTACCCGAGAATACAGTAAACAGTGATGAGTGCGAGATTTTAAATTTGCTATGAATTTCAAGGCTCCATGAAACACAGTGTCCAAAGCATGAAGACATTGAGAGGTTGAATTCATGTCTTCAGGATCAACAGAATCATCTGTTTGCAATCGGCAATGGGATCTTTGTAAGACATCATTGATATCTGATTACATCGTCCTATCGCCCAGTCCTATAACACATATACGCAGATATGATGATGAAGTCTCACTATTTCTCCAACCAGAGCATAGCTCACGGCTTCTCTCAAGACGAGGAGGACGATTTCTGCGCTTCTGTGTTGAAGGTCCTTTCAGAAATGCCTGCATGTCTCCTCCTAGAAACAACACAATTGAAGATTTTTTGAGAAGTGATATGATAGATATTTAAGCCCTTTTTAACCTATCAATCTCCACTTTCACTTTCTTCTTTTGTTTTTGGCAATTCACATTCTTCATGTATATCGGTCACCAACTAGCATATCACTTCTGACCCTTTGATTTGGGCTAAATGAGTAAGACACCTTTCATTTTTGGGTGATGCAGCTATAATGCAGTGAATTGGAGGTCACAGCTAATTTTATTTACTCCAAAACCAAAAGAAAAAATCCACTATTACATTTGAGTGACTTTCCAAAAGTGTTTAAAATAGAGAGTGGTGGATTAAGACAGTAAAATAGCAGAAGATGCCCAATTTACTGCCATTCTCTCTGTATTAAAAACCCACTCAATGCTCTAGTAATTCAGTTTTTAAAACGAATTCAAAGGTATTATAATGATAAGCGTAATGTTATAAATTTACAATCAATATTTAAAAAATGCTCATATTAAAGAATTGCGATATTTACGGATGAAACGCGTCATCAGTCTGTGAAAGGTCGTGTGTAAAACTGCATTCAGAAATCAAATATCACTGACAAACTCCCCAATAGTGCAAAAAAGCTCAGAAATCTTACCTGAAGTGAACAAGATGAAAGGAAGAAGATAACTAAGAATACATGTAATCAGAAGTAAACGCTGTAATTAAATAAATCTGATTTGAAGTCTGAGTTTGTTAACACTGTCACTAGAGACAGAAACAACCAGATTGCCGCCTGACGCGCGGATGACGTCAGGAAAAGCGCGTGTACGTCAGGATGAGCGCGTTCGCGTCACTGATCAATCACTGAAGGACACTGACTGGACTTTGATATATTGGAGTTATGTGATTAAATATGATATCATGATTTAGGTGAATGACCATGAGAACGTTCAATGTGTCGCATTTATTTAATTAATGTATAGAACAGTCTAGACTGGCCCGCGGATGACGTCAGGAAAAGCGCGTGTACGTCAGGATGAGCGCGTTCGCGTCAGGATGAGTTCGTGCGCGTCACTGATCAATCGCTGAAGGACACTGACTGGACTTTGATATATTGGAGTTATGTGATTAAATATGATATCATGATTTAGGTGAATGACCATGAGAACGTTCAATGTGTCGCATTTATTTAATTAATGTATAGAACAGTCTAGACTGGCCCTGTAGTATCTGAACTGTCACATTGAGTAACAGAAAATGCCTCCTATATGACCTAAAACTAACCATAACTGCACAATTAAATAAGGAAACAGTCTTTCTAGTCCGTTTGGAGTCCTTATTGTCAATATATTTAATTAAACAACACTAATACAAAAGACACTGCTAAATGACACAAGTGTGATCGGTGCAGTTTTAGTTCTGTCTGCGCTGCTGTGCGTAATTGCGTCATCATACGCTTAGCTGTGATGTTTTTTCTTGTTTTATTCAATAAATATGAAAATGTTTGTATATTTATAAATGTTATATAGCAAGATAAATGTACTCACAAAACTAAAAAGTAAAAAATATCATATAAAAAACAAAACAAAATACAAAAAGTGCATAAATAATTCAAACAAATACTCAATAAAGCTCACAAATATTCAAAGTCGTTATAGCCTTTTTAGAGTATCTAATATTGTCAATGCACAGCTTTGTTTCACTCAATAAATCCATTTCTTTTTGACTGAGTATTTGTTATTTTTATTTTCATTATTTGATTTAACTTACTTTCATTGTAACTTATTATAATTATATAAATGTTTTTTATTCTTTGATTTTCTCCATCTCCTGTATTTCTCCATTACAGTGGTAACCGTTCTTTGTTTCTTTAATATTACAATTGAAAGTGATGCATAAAAATAAAAAAAACACAAATATGTATTATTTTTGAGAAAAAATCAAGCTATATATACAAAATTACTATAAGTATTGCTGTCATTAATTTTTTCATGTATATTTAAGTTTTTATACTAATAAACTTCTTATATATGCTGTATTTATTATATTATACTTGCGTTATATTTTCCTGCCGCTGAACAATGATGGGAATTATCTGTAATCTCTGCGTTCTGTTAGTTCTGTCTGCGTCGTCGTGCGTCACTGCGTCATCACATGCTCAGTGTTTTTGCTCGGTCTCTTTGAAACGGCGCAGAGATTCCGTCTTTTATACCTCCAGTTTTCCTCTAACTTTGGACTTTTGCGCTTCATCTGATGTCCGGGTATTTGTTCTCGCGTTTGCGGAGCGGTGCGACGCGCGAGTGACGCGGAACGCGCTGTTTTCAGTCAGTTACTGAGGCATTTTATTGCGCATGTTCATGAACCGCCCGAATGAACGCGGATCAATAAAACACTGCGATCTCATCAAACATCTGATTAAATCATTCTCATCTGATCAGACATCAACATTATAACATCGAGACACGAGAGCACTTATGCTTTCAACGCGGGAGCGCAGGCCTGTAGTCCAGTAAACTCAACCTGATCAGTCTGATCGATACCTGATGCTGGGGACTACAGACATCCCCCTGAACCTTGAGGAGATGCGCCCACACTGATTAGAACATAATTATAACAGATACACGCACCTCTATCTTCATATGTGAGATCCTGATCAGTCTGATTGATACTTTGTCAATAATTGATCAATAATCAGATGCTGAGGACCTCAAACATCCACATGGACCTAGAGAAGATTTACCAACACTGATCAGCACAAAATTACTGAAGATACACACATCTTCCTGTGCATCTCTTGAGATCCTGATCAATAACTGAGCAATAACTGATGCTGAGGACCAAAAATATCCGCCTGACTTTGGAGGAGACGCCCACACTCTGATCAGCACAGAATTCTATTAGGTACACACCACTCTCTGTGCATATGTGACGTCCTGATCAGTCTGATCAACATATAATCAATAACAGATGCTGAAGTGTGATTGACGGATCTTAATCATCTTTCTCGCCTCTGTCCATCAGTGTGTCTCTGGGCTGGTCTGGACACACACCTGTGAGGATGCCATGTTTACATTAGACAGGTGTGCTCTTCCTCTGGCTGGATGTTCTGAGCAGGTGTGTCCGATCAGGTGGATGTGAGACACACACACACACATACAGTCATGCAGGCTGCGCCCTTCCAGTACGATTTCTACAGTGAGGAGAACGCACCCAAATGGAGGGGATTACTGGTGCCGTCACTCAACAAGGTAAGACCACCTGTCAATCATCAACACGACAGAGGCGCGATATCTAGTGAGCAGATATGTATTTACGTGAATTCTGATGACAGTACTGATATGTAATGGCAATAAAGATATTGTGATGATGACAATACTGATATCTTATGGTGATATGAAAGCCTTGATGATGATACCGATGCCTTGATGGTAATAACGATACCTGATGGCAATACCGATGTCTTGATGGTAATAACGATACCTGATGGCAATACCGATGTCTTGATGGTAATAACGATACCTGATGGCAATACCGATGTCTTGATGGTAATAACGATACCTGATGGCAATACCGATGTCTTGATGGTAATAACGATACCTG
The DNA here is from genome assembly GCF_025860055.1 of Xyrauchen texanus. Lineage (NCBI taxonomy): Eukaryota > Metazoa > Chordata > Actinopteri > Cypriniformes > Catostomidae > Xyrauchen > Xyrauchen texanus. The sequence goes on along the minus strand of NC_068314.1, from coordinate 1,133,161 downwards.
ATGGCAATACCGATGTCTTGATGGTAATAACGATACCTGATGGCAATACCGATGTCTTGATGGTAATAACGATACCTGATGGCAATACCGATGTCTTGATGGTAATAACGATACCTGATGGCAATACCGATGTCTTGATGGTAATAACGATACCTGATGGCAATACCGATGTCTTGATGGTAATAACGATACCTGATGGCAATACCGATGTCTTGATGGTAATAACGATACCTGATGGCAATACCGATGTCTTGATGGTAATAACGATACCTGATGGCAATACTGATATTGACTTGAGAGCTGAGTGGGCCAATGGGCTAGGTTAACCCTAACCCTAGCTCACAAGTATTGCCCAAAAGTACATATCAGTAATTAGAAATTAAATGAATGGTTATTATACACAATATTATTTAAATTAACTATCTGAATTTTTTTTTGATTTTGGAACTGACACAAGAGGAAGCCAAGTGAGCATGGGTATTGGCGATACTGATTTACATTTATGCATTTGGCAGATGCTTTTATCCAAAGTGACTTACAGTGCACTTATTACAGGGACAATCCCCCCCAGAGCAACCTGGAGTTAAGTGCCTTACTCAAGGACACAATGGTGGTGACTGTGGGGCTAGAACCAATGTCCTTCTGATTACCAGATTACCAGTTATGTGCTTAGACCACTACACCACCGCCACTCCTACTGATTATGTCAAAATGGGCAACAATTAGATATAGTTGTCCATCACAAATGAATAAGATGAATGTTTTGACATGTAATGCTTTCCATGACATCTGTGTGTGGGTTAATCGTGAGTTTGCACAGGTTTCTGCACTAGCTTCATGACTATTATTCTTGTTTACTCTCGAATTGCAGTATTGTGCTACTGTGAATATTGATGTTATAAATTGCTTGTGATATTCTGCAGTTGTAATTTGCTTTATGTTAAGCTGTCTGCCAAATGATTCTATAAATGTCCTATTCAATACTAAGGCTTTCGAGAGCTTTGTTCGTCATCCTCTTGATGAGAATCACTCAAGCTGCCCTTCAGTCTCGCTCAGTGTTGATCCAAAATGGCAGTGTGCTGGAGCCAGATTCTCTGTTCTCTGATGCTGCGTCTGTGATGTGGACGACACACATTCACACGTACACAGTGTTTCTTAGCAGCTTTATTGCTGCTTTCTGTGACATTGAATCCATAGCAACAGCAAGACTGAAGAACTCAGCATCTACGGTCTGTTGATGTTCATTTATTCTACTTTAAAAATAATTCTCATCATTTACTCACACTCATGCCATCTCAAACTCTTTCTTCTGTGGAACACAAAAGAAGATTTAAAGAATATATATAATGGTTTGTTTATTGTAAATAAAATGTAAGTCAATGTGGTCCAAAACTTTCAATCTCCAAAAAGCACATAAAGGCAGTATAAAGGTAATCCATATGACTGTAGTGGTTTAATTCATGACTTTTGAATCGATACGATCGCTTTGGTTGAGAAAAAGACCAAAAATTCAGTCCCTTTAATTTTTTCTCCATAGGCGAATAGATTTTTAACAATAACTTATTCATCTTTAAAAACAGATCTACCGTGAGCTCTGAGGTTGTTAAGTGATGTATATGCTTCTGTTGAAGACATCAGTCCACATTATTTCAACTTCATTGTCATAAAACTGTTTAATGGTGGGTTCCTGGTGGAAAACTACACTACCCATAATCCTGAAGAGAAATCCATCAATCAGAGAATCACATCAAAAAAGCTCTGCAGCTCCGCCCAGTCCCATGATGCAATGTGACTGACTTAACCTAGCCGATTTCCCCAAACTTTCAAACTACTTACTGTGTGTATATATATATATATATATATATATATATATATATATATATATACTGTATACGCACACACTCATACACACCACTCTCACACACACTCTCATACACACCTAACGCACACACTCTCGCACACACCTAACGCACACACTCACACACACACACACTCTCATACACACCACACTCACACGCACACACCACACACTCATACACACACACTCATACACACCACACACACTCACGCACACACCACACACTCACTCTCACGCACACAATCACACTCTATCTCATACACACCACACGCCCTCACACACACACTCACACACCACACACTCACGCACACACCACACACTCATACACACTACACACACCACACACACACTCACTCACGCGCACACCACACACTCACGCACACACCACACACACTCACTCTCACGCACACACCACACACTCACGCACACACCACACACACACTCTCTCTCATACACACCACACGCCCTCACGCACACACACACACTCACACGCACACAACACATACTCACGCACACACACACACTCTCTCTCATACACACCACACACACTCACGCACACACCACACACACACACTCACGCACACACCACACACTCATGCACACACCACACACTCACGCACACACACACTCTCTCTCATACACACCACAAGCCCTCACACGCACACACCACACACTCATACACACACTCTCATACACACCACACACACTCATGCACACACTCACGCACACACCACATGCCCTCAAACTCACGCACACACCACACACTCACACTCACACACACACTCTCATACACACCACACACACTCACGCACACACCACACACTCATACACACACTCTCATACACACCACACACACTCACGCACACACCACACACTCATACACACCACAGGCTCTCACACACACGCACACACCACACACACTCACGCACACACCACACACTCATACACACACTCTCATACACACCACACACACTCACGCACACACCACACACTCATACACACCTCAGGCACTCACACACACGCACACACACGTTAAAGTAACATTAAATTTTTTTGTCAAATTTTGTATTGCCTTGGTATTGAAATTATGGTACTTTTGACATCCTTAGTTTCTCCACTGAGATTGTTGCAGCAGCTTGTTCTAGATTGAGTGACAGCTGTTCGTCACTCTGGCCAGTCATGACATAAACACATCATCATCACACTGATACTGTACATGAGGAAGTGTGTGTGAACAGTGTTTCAGTTTTTAGATTCCTTCAGGCAAGTTTCACTGGAGCACTCACAATCCCACTGATACTGTAGTTCTGTGTGGGGGTTTAATCTGAAACCACACACTCACACAAACATACACACTCACACACACATACACGCATGCACACACAAATGCATACATACACGCGCACACACACACACACACAAATACATACACACTCACACATACACACACACACACACAAAAATACATACACTCTCACACACACACATACACACACATACACAAATACATACACACATACACACACACACACACACAAATACATACACACTCACACATACACACACACATACACACACAAATACATACACACTCACACATACACACACATACACACACACAAATACATACACACTCACACATACACACACATACACACACACACAAATACATACACACGCACACACTCACACACACATACACACATGAATACATACACACTCACACATACACACACACATACACACACACACACAAATACATACACACACACACATACACACACAAATATATACACACTCACACATACACACACACACAAATACATACACACGCACACACACACACACATACATACACACTCACACATACACACACACACACACACACACACACACATACCAATACATACACACACACACACACACACACAAATACATACACACACACACACACACACACACACACACAAATACATACACACGCACACACTCACACACTCATACACACACACAAATACATACACACTCACACATACACACACACACACAAATACATACACACACACACATACACACACACACACACAAATACATACACACTCACACATACACACACACATACACACACACACAAATACATACACACGCACACACTCACACACATACACACACACAAATACATATACACACACTCACACATACACACACAAATACATACACACTCACACATACACACACACACATACACACACACAAATACATACACACTCACACACACACATACACACACACACACACAAATACATACACACTCACACATACACACACACACACACACACACAAATACATACACACTCACACATACACACACACACATACACACACACAAATACATACACACTCACACACACACATACACACACACACACAAATACATACACACACACATACACACACACACATGCACACGCACACACCACACACTCACGCACACACCACACACACTCACTCTCACGCACACACCACACACACACACAAATACATACACACTCACACATACACACACACACACACACACAAATACACACACACTCACACACACACAAATACATACACACTCACACATACACACACACATACACACACACATACACACTCACATACACACACACACACATACACACACACATGCACACACAAACACATATACACACAGTCACACACACAAACACATACACACACTCTCACACACATGCATACACATGTACACACAAACACGCGCACACACACACACACACACACACACACACACACACACACATACATGATCAGAGTTTTAAACATGTGATATGTGTATTTTTATGATGGATTTTCATAGTTTGATATTGAATGTCTCGGTCTGAAGACTAAAACAGTCAAATCTAGACATAAAAGACATTTAAAAAGTACCAAAAATAAATGATGAGCGCCTGATGAAAAGTTTCCATTTCAGTTTTAGTGATACCTTCATATAACACGAATAAATATTTTGAATCTTTTTGTTTTAATAAAAATCATCTCCTGAGATATGAAAGTGCCTGAAGCTGAAAACAGACTGACTTATGATGAGTGACACATGACAGTTTCAAAGGTGTTTCCTGTCAAAGGTCTCTCTGAGACATCTTACAGGTCCACTGCATTTGGTGCTTGGCAGGTGTTAATGTCATCCACTGGTTGAAAGTGTGTTTGTGTGTTGCAGGTGTTGAATCAGGTGCACCCGAAGCTGTCGTCCCAGCAGGAGGCGCTGCAGTACATCGAGGGTTTGATTCTGGTGCTGCTCAACACGCTTTGTCAGGCGCAGCCGCGCACCGTACAAGACGTGGAGGTGAACACCATCACCATGACAACAACACGCAAACCATATTTACAACCTAAATATACAACTAAATACAAGACCAGAACATCACATGATATTGTGCATGTGCAACACATTGTTTGAATCAGTGATTTACATGGATAGATTTTTTGTTCTGTATCATATTATATTCATTGACCCCACAACGTATGACATTTTAAACATTTTAATTGGATTACATTACATAAACAATTATCATATTCATTTATGTTTATTTTAAAAGTATATAAATACTTACAATCGCAGTGTTCAAATATTTATATGAATATTTTGTGGTGCTGCTATTTATAAATCTTTGGATAAAATAGATGCTTCAACTACAGGATGAAATTCATTTTTCTTTAGGATAAACTCATTAAAGCTAAATGCTAGTAAAGACATCACATATTTAGTGTCGACCGATATATCGCTGAGGCTGATAAATCGGACGATATTCTGACTTCATTATCGCCAGATCTCGTTTCGGCATCCAAAATGTGGCACCTCTATTGTATTTGTGTCATTCTGTGTCAGCTTCACCAGAGGTCCCAGGCTCAAAATCTTGTTTTTGATATTTGTTTTACTGGTGAAAGATAAACAAACTAAACTACTAAATGTCATGGATCAATATTCACTGAGTAATAAAACATTTTGTAGAGGAGGGTCATAGTGACTATTATCAGCAAGGATTTTGGAGCAAAGCTGCAGGTCAAAATAATCACCGTAGTTAGGTGTCAGCGTCATGATTTCATTTGTATTCACAGATAGGTCGTGTATTACTAAAATCAGTTGACTTTAGCAGCTGTTGATGCATTATACGTCAATGGTTGCTATAACTCCAGAAGTCTTAAAGATGTCTTAAGATCCTTTTACAATCTGGTTCATCACTGGAGGTCTGACTTGGGGGCTGCGGTTATGTTTGCTCCGCAGGGGTTGATTTGGTGTCTGAGAGGTTGTGAAGGCTGGTCCAGTGTGGAATGGGGGTCCTATACTGAGCCTGTTAAAAACACATTCAGCTCGTTGGTTCTCTTCCCGGCTGCCTCCCTGCTGACGGTCCTTGGTTTTGAAGCCTGTAGTTTGCTTCATGCCCATCCACACAACCCTGGTGTTGTTCTGCTTCTGTGTAGGAGTCCTTACACTCCCTTAGTCACACCTTCAGGTCACTGGTGATTGGGGCTGCAACTAAAGATTATTTTGATGAACGATTATTCTGCGAATATTGCAACGATTAATCATCAGCTCTTAATCGATTATTCAGTTTGTGTCTCGACTTAAAAGGTTGTATTAAAAGTGCTTACTAACAATAAAGAGGATAAAATCATCTTTTAAAAACACCTCTAAATGACATTCACTGAATTAAAGGAGAAACATACTTAAAGTTTAATTCTTTAATGAATCTTAAATATGAGTGTATTTTATATATGAGTGTATTTGATATATACAGTACGTGTATTTTCATCAGTGCAGTAAAGACAAAATATACTTATAGTCAAGATTTATTCTGTAAAAGTGTAAAGATCTGATATGCTGCTTCTCAGCTCAATGCTTTTTTAAAGGAAAAATTCTCAATATTTCAAGATAATATGTCCGGGATTGCACCACATTTCATTCACAACTGCAATCCCTCCAGCTTCTTTTTTTATATATATATTTTTATCCCCTTTTCTCCCAATTTTGGAATGGTCAATTCCTACTAGTTACTAGGTCCTCGTGGTGGTGCGGTTACTCTCCTCTATCCGGGTGGTGGAGGATAAGTGTCAGTTGCATCCTCTTCTGAGACCGTCAATCGGCGCATCTGATCACGTGACTCATTGTGCATGACACCGCGGAGACTCACAGCATGTGGAGACTCATGCTACTCTCCACGATCCACACACAACTCACCACACGCCCCATTGAGAGAACCACTAATCACCACCACGAGGAGGTTACCCCATGTGACTCTACCCTCCCTAGCAACCGGCCAATTTGGATGCTTAGGAGACCTGACTGGAGTCACTCAGCACACCCTGATTCAAACTCACGACTCCAGGTGTGATAGTCAGTGTCAAAACTGAGATACACAGACCCCCCTTCCACCTTTCTTCTCACTGCTCAGCGTATCATCCCTGTCCGCCCGAATAATCCTGAAGCTGGGTGTGGAGGCACTGTGGTCCATGAAGTCCAAGCGCAGCCAAGTCTCCATAAAACACAACATACTGCTCTCCCAGTATTCCCTCTGGGTCCAAATCAGTACACAGAATTCGTCCATCTTATTTCCCAAAGACCTCACGTTCCCCATGACAATTGCCGGAACTGAGGGTTTAAATCTCGCCCTCAGCTTTGCTCCAGCTCTACACCCCCGGCGTCTCCTCCTGAGCTCCGCCGGGATCACAGATCTAGCTCCGGGTAGAAGCGCTCGTCTAGAGAGCACCAACAGCTGGTCGCATGTGTACACAAACACAACACTCTGCTCAGCATCGTGAACCAGAGTGCGTGATAACCCAGGCATCCCAGCTGCA
>NC_068314.1:1112928-1117928 GCF_025860055.1 Xyrauchen texanus | reverse complement strand
CGTATTGTGGACATTCATGAGGTAACGGTGAAGCTGCTGGGCTTGATTGAAGATACGGTGGAGATGACTGATGAAGGGAGTCCTCATCCGCTGGTGGGCAGCTGTTTTGAAGACCTCGCTGAGGTGAGACATTCAGATCACAGCAGCATTCATAACACATCATCAAATCAAGCAATTGTTGACAGATAGCGGTTGACCGATTAGTGACAATTTTGCCGATACTGATAACTAAGGTGGTGGAAAATGCTGATAACTGAAAAATCATCCGATCATTTTAAATGTATTCAAGTGTTTTAAAAGGTTAGTCTTTCCTTACCGTGATAGGCACAAACATAGTGGCTACATGAGTCCAAAGCTAATAAAACCACAGGGGCAGTTGTGCAACCAAAATCCCAATACTAACCAGAAAAAAAGGTGAATAATGTGGGACAAATAAATATAAACAAGTCCTAAACACACTGGGGACTCTTATTTTATGTTAGCTCACACTAACACAGATAAGGGAAACAAAACATGCTCTCTTACAACCATCAACAATGTATTACAATATAAACACTATAAAGTAAACATTTTCTTAGGCTAATAAATATTATATGAGCAGTCAACAGTACTGATCATTTATCAATATACGCAATCACTTGTCGTAATGGGGAAAACGAGAGGCGGTGGAACGTGCTTTTACATCAATGAATGTTGCTGTACAGATGTAACAATGCAGAAGAAGATGTGCTGTCCTAATTTCTTAAACTGTAACCCTTTCCACTCAATTATTACTATTTATCACTTATTACTATTCTTGGAGATTTTAACAAGGCAAATCTCACCCTTGAACTGCCAAAATTCAGACAGCACATCACATGCCCCACCAGAGACAGAAATATACTGGATCATTGCTACACATTATTAAAGGATGCATATCGCTCTGTGTCTAAAGCAGCTTTGGGACTCTCTGATTGGAGTGTTTTTGAAGCTGCAGCCACAGCTCACAGATACTGTAACATCATATATCAGTTTCTGTGAGGATATGTGCATTCCTACTAGGACTTATTTAAAATACAACAACAACAAACCGATGTTTACAACAAAACTCAGACAGATCAAATCTTGTACTCAATCAGGCCAAAATAAAGACTGATAAAGCAGATCAGAGTGGCTAAAAGAAGCTATTCTGAAAAGCTGAAAAAACGTTTTTCGGCTAAAGACCCTGCATCAGTGTGGAGAGGCCTGAAAGACTTTACCAACTACAAGATGCCATCTTCCAACAACTGGCTGACAACCTGAAAGTGTTTTGCTGTAGATTTGAAAAACCCATTCTCACACCCCACACCCAGTCTGATCTTCACAGCACTCATTTACAAACATTTACACTTCCTGCCACCCCCTCCTCCCCCTCCTGCTACTCAACCTGCACTTAAAATCTGTGAAGATGATGTGTGCCGGGTCTTGCTGAAACAAAAGACAGGGAAAGCACAGGCCTCGTACAGAGTTTCACCCACTTGTCTAAAATCCTGTGCTGACCAGCTGGCCTCCATATTCACATGGATCTTCAACAGATCATTAGAGCAGTGTGAAGTTCCCTGCTGCTTCAAATGCTCCAAAATCATCCCTGTCCCAAAGAAACCAAAGATCAAAGGACTTAATGATTACAGACCTGTCGCCCTGACTCCATGAAGTCATTTGAGAGACTGGTGATGGCCCATCTGAAGGACATCACTGAACCCTTTCTGGATCCCCTTCAGTTTGCTTATAGAGCAAATCCTCTGTGGAGGATGCAGTCAACATGGGATTGCATCACGTCCTGCAACATCTGGAAAGACCAGGGACTTATGCAAGGACACTATTTGTTGACTTCAGTTCGGCTTTCAACATCATCATCCCTTCTATACTCATCCAAGTTGATGATGAGTCTGCATACAGAAGGGTGGTTGAACGGCTGGCCATCTGGTGCAGTCAAAACAACCTGGAGCTGAACCATTTTAAAACTGGAGATGATTGTGGACTTCAGGATGAACACCCCTCCTGAAAAGAAACAATCCTCTATCACCTTTCATCACAGTATACAGATGCAGGTGGCGCTGTAATGCAGCTGAGCACTCACACATGACCTCGTCTAATTTGTCTTCCCTAGTATTTTAGTGAATATCTCAGCCTCTGAGTGGACTAGAAGCTTAATCTAGGTGTCATTGGAAAGCTAAGGGATGAAACACACTAGACACATGAATGCAGACGCATCTTGCAGCACAAGCTCAATTTCATGCATAGTTTAGTTTTTAAATGTGTCAGACCGCAACGCATAACCTAATTCAAGTACGCATTGCATTCTCAGTGTTGCCACAAGGGGCGCTTTAGTGATATTAGCGTGAACTGTCCGCTTATACTGAAAGTTTTCTCTTCTAACTCAACTACTGTCATGGCGGTGCAACAGTTTGAAGAGAAAATTGCTGAGCAAGTAAATTAAAGTAAAAATATTTCTAGCAATTTACCTGAATAATAACACATCCAGTTTAATGGCGCAGATGTTTGAAGTGATCTCTATTGCCCCCTTGAGTAGTGAGGTTTGTTCCCATCACGGTAACGCAAGAATGCACATTAAGCATGTTTAACCGGACTGTGCGTTGGGAACACTGTGGCCAAGCGCTCGCATGTGCGCTCACGTCCTTTTCAATGATATTTAACATTTCATCATTGAAATTCGAGAACATATTTTGCACATGGATTGCATATTCATTTTTCTGCTGGATTGCATATTTTCTTCTGGGTCTTCCGAGACATAACATTGGATTATATTTACCCAAGCAAAAAGCTAATTTTGTGGAAAACAGCCTTAGGTAAGAGTTGATTTAGAGTTTGTGGCTACTTAAGGCTTACAGAAGCAGTGATAAGGGCAGACATGGGACGTTTGTCTTTGTTGTTTACAGAGATCATATTTCTATTGTAATATTTTAATCATTCAAACGTTATGATGTAATTTAAATAAAATGCATAATCCCATTCCTGAGAACGAGACCTTTCATTTGACAAATGATGTGTCTATTAATGTGCAATTTTGAAAAACCTTTATCAAACAGATTTTTTAGAAGTGCTGAAACAAAAGTGCTAATTACAAAAAAACATTTTAGGTCATTTTAGAGCAAATACAATAATATAAAATTTTCAAAAGGCTGGAAATTATTCAGATGTAATTTTATAGCAATATCGCACACCCCATTTAGAAAGATGTGCTTTCAAACAATGTTTTTTGTATTTATAAAACGTACAACATACTAGGTGCGCTAAAATCTGCATGGTGCTGATGCAGATTTCATTTCACTTCACTTTACAAAATGTGTGCATTTGGAACGAATACCCTGCAACATCATCAAACACAGACAACGCTTGATTCACACTGATTCTGGGGTTTAAGTAAGATGAATATATACTCGTGTAAATGCAAATAAATGTACTATAAATAACCTTACATCCATATATACTGTATAAGCAAGGGATAATCCACGGCTAGGTGTGCGTTAAGGTATTTTAATGCACGACATGGAGGCGTAGAACCACCCGAAGCAGAGCATTCAAATAGTTTAACGCACATCCAGCCATGGATTATCCGGTTTATACCATGTTCACTTACCAGCATTGATTATTTACTGCTGTCATTGATTATTACAGTGCACATTTTGTCTGGAAGAATAACAATAACAGTTAACATTATCAATGGGTCATTGGATCTAGATTTCTGCCCATTCTAAATCAGACACAGAGATAAAGTAGTGCAATAATATCAACGTTTAAACACTCTTTAAAAACTGTGAATTTAAATAATCCAGAAATAATAATAGCCACGTAATGTAGAAGGGTTGGCACTCCTCAGAACATGTAGTATTTAATTCCTATTCTTTGTAATTTTCACACGAATGAGGAAAAACTGGCGTTGCTGATATGGTAGTTGTAAAAGTAGCACTTATTGTACAAGACGAGGAGAAAATCATCCAAACCGCTATAAACCTGTAGACTTCGACCACTGAGACATTCACCTGATATCCAGTAATGCTGCACGATTGATTGAATTAAGAATGAAATCACGATGTGGCCTTGCTACTCTGTAAAAGCTGCATGTTATGAAACAGTCTCCATTCATTCAGAGCTTCAGTCAGTGATGTGTGATCGAGTGGCGCCCTCTAGTGCACTTGTAGAGCAGGACAGCAGTTTTAGAGGATGTGTATCATATTACAGTTTAAATTGTCTTGCCGGACAGCTAAAGACACATTTGATGGGTCTCAATTACCCTCCGTGTAAAACAGCTGAATATCAAACCAACCTTTCCTCTGAAGTGCTTTGGGTGAGTAATATGGGCTGATGAACACTGTTGTCTTTTTCGTGTTTCATGTAGTGCTTCACAGTTTATTTAAAGACAGCACTGCATTACTTAATGATGTTGTTTTGTGATGTGACATTTAATCCCAGCTCTGAGACTATATTCGTGTCTGGAAGTCATTTGAACAGGTGCATAAAACTCTCACAATGTCTCATTATGGAGGACAGTAGAGTAGGCGCATCAGTATAGAACGGTGATTAAAACTGACTGGATCTACCTGTATATTAAACACTTTTAACGCACACATTCCAACCAATCAGAATCAAGTATTCGAACAGACCATATAATACATCAGTGTGTATACTTCTGAAATTTGTATTTATTTATTTTATTTTCTCCAGTTTTATTCCCCAATATGGAATGCCCAATTCCCAATGTGCTCTTAGTCCTCGCGGTGGCGTAGTGACTCTTGAATCTCAGTTGCCTCCATGTCTGAGACCATTAATCCGCACATGTTATCACGTGACTTATCATGTGTGGCATCCACGCACAACTCACTACACGCCCCACAGTGAGCGAGACCGTCAATCGGTACTCACGACCACAAGGAGGTTACCCCAAGTGGACTCTACCCTCCCTAGCAACCGGGCCAATTTGGTTGCATACCCTGGATGCAAACTCAGGACTCCAGGTGTGA
>NC_068314.1:955428-1107928 GCF_025860055.1 Xyrauchen texanus | reverse complement strand
GCTCAGAGCGTTTGAAACACCTCGCTTTTTTCTCCATCGTCTGTCGGAGTGTAGAGATGCTGTGAAGATGACCAATAATGCACATCTGACATCTAAATGACCTCATATTTGTCAGTTGTCTTTTTTTTGGCATTTAGCATATTTTTTGTAGTTTTATGCATTTTTATATGGGGAAAGGATGGCTGATCTTACGGTATGTGTGTTATTTGGCTACATTCACCTTATATTCATTTACCAAGGCTTTATTTGGTATATACACTGTGTTTGAGAGATATGAGCACTCTTCCTGTGCATTTAAAGCAGAACAAAGAATCGACTGGCTGCAGCGCCATCATTGCTGTGAGCTGCAGTAGATATAAATGACAGAAATTGTGGATGATCTGTTTGAATATCTGATATCTATCATGTCTTTGAAATGGATTATTCGAGCTGAAACATTTGAATTCATCGAGTTGGAATAGTTTGCATGGAATCGTTGTTATTGTTTTGACATTTTCACTAACGATAAAATCGTTTCATGAAATTCACACTGAATCATTAAACAGATAAAACTGCACCTCAAGTATTAATAGCAGTGTTCCCATGTTTATGGAAAACCTGGAAATATCAGAGAATTTTAAAATTGTGTTTTCCAGGCCTGAAACAAGTCATGGAAAGTTCTTTGTAAATATGTAATTTAGTAGTTTTTCTAAAATATTCCTTGAGCTACATTTATTGCTCATGTGTTGAGTAAAACGTGTTTGCAAGCCATAGTGGTGTCCGTCTGTCAGTGAGTCCTTCTTTTGAGGCTGTTGGTTATTTCTTCAATTAATCTAAATCATTATTTTATGAAATCAGTATGAATTGAAATGATCTTTAAAAATCAGTATACAGTTATCAGAAATGCCTGGAAAGGCGTTGGTCAAAAAGAGTAGGAACCCTGTGTATTATAATGTTCCCCTTCTGTCGCTCTCTCCACGTTATGTCGGAGAAGCGACACTAGGGGTCTCTCTTGAGCGCCGATATCCACCTCTGATCTATGAAAAAAGGCCAATGAGAGTTGGCAGCCAGTATTTGCATGTCCCGCCCCCGGACATACGGGTATTTAAGCGGCGCAAATACGGGAGTTCATTCAGAAAATTTGGTCTGTCTGCAGTTTGCTGCGAGTTACACACCACTATAAACGTTCCTGTTTCCTCTGACGATCTGCATGCTGTTTGATCTTGACGGCGCACAACAGCGGCTTTCTCCTTCACATTGCACGGCGTGCATTGTTGCCCCTGAGCGCTTCGACAGCGCAGACACACACACACACACACACACACACTGTGTATTAAAAGAGTAAATTCCTATTAAAAGAGTAATTTCTCTAAAAGAGCAAACAGCGGCGTTGAACGTCCTTTTAAGGACGCGTCTTTTTCAAGATGCCTTTCCGCCCCTGTGTCGTTCCTGGATCGCGGTAGAGTGCTTTCCGCTTCAGGCGGCCACAGGCGCTGTCTCGTGTGTTTGGGCCGCGATCACACCGGCGGCGTTTGTGGATGGCTCATGTTCTCACTGCGAGAACATGACCATGACCACGTTAGCGGTCGCGGCTTGCTTTCAACAGAATGCAAGCCACCCCAGCTGCACCCGCGATTGCTCCTTCTTCCCACGGGATTGAGGGCGGTGCGGTTGGCGCTGGAGGCGATTTGAGGCGGCAGCGGGTGCAGTTTCGCGGGTAACCCCCGCGAACCTCCCGTTCCCGACACGCTCTATGGTTTCCGTCTGCGCTCGTGGCGATAGCAGCTCGCCTCACGGCCTGGCTGTCTATCCTCCGAGTCGAAGCAGATGAGCTCGCCGCTGCATCGGAGAGTGCGGCGTCTGATGCCGAGGCCCCCTGGACTGCCGCCGGGCCAGCAGGCCCAGGCTGAGCCGGCAGCTCAGATGTCCGACATGCTTGCCGGGCTGCCATGGCGTGGGGTTGGATTGGAACCCTCCATCCTCCCACAGCCTTCACGGTTGGATGATTGGTTCCTGGGGCGCGCGCGTTGCGGCCTCGCATCCCCTGGTTCCTTTCTTCCCAGAGGTGCATGATGAGCTGGCGTCTACGTGGAGAGCCCGCTCTCCGCTCGTCTAGGTGCCACCGCTCCACTCTCACCACCCTCGGCGGTGGAGCGCCCGCGGATCTGGGCGATTCCCCAGGTCGATAGGGCAGTTGCGTACCATCTATGCCCGGTAGCCCTACCGCCTGGCGGGGCGCCCGTACTCCCATCCAAGCCCTGTAGGACAACATCCTTGCTCAGCGAAGGCCTACAGTCGCGGCTGGGCCGCTGCCTCCGCCCTGCATGCGATGGCCCTCCTGCAAGTCCACCAGGCCAAAGCACTCAACATGCACGGGGTGGACCTGATCCTGATGTGCTGCGGGAACTGCGCTCAGCGACCGACCTCGCCTTGAGGCGGCGAAGGCCACAGCGCAGAGCACTCGGACAGGCGATGGCCACCCTAGTGGTCCAGGAGCGCCATCTTTGGCTCAATCTGGTCGAGATGCGTGAGGCTGATAAGAACCGCTTCCTGGGCGCACCTGCCTCCCAGATTGGCCTTTTCGGCGACACCGTCGAGGACTTAGCCCAACAGTTCTCCGCGGTGGAGAAGCAGGCGGAGGCCATCTCTCACATGATGCCCGCCGCAGACCTGCCGCTCACGGGCCCTGCCCGTCTGCCGCCGAGGCGTCCCCTGCTTGAAGAAACCAGCTCCTGCTCCGCCTCAACCCGGGCCCAGCTCTCAGCCCCAGCGTCGAGCACCCGCGAGGCGGCGCGCGCCCCTGTCTCCACGAACCCCTCCAGGACCGGAAGGCTCCCAAGCGTTCCTGAGACAGCCGACCCAGAGCCGAAGATGTTAGCTCGGAGGTGGTAAGACCGCTCCGTCCCCGGTGGAGGGCGGGAAGAGAATCCTTTGTTTTTCATGTTTCCACACCCCCTGACGGGGCTGTGGTACCCACATTCTCATTAACAGAGCTATTTCCTTTGCCTCTGGGTCACCTGGCCCACAAATGCCATTCTCACGGCAATCTGCTTTCAGATTACGACAGCCCCGGTACACCGGACGGCAATCCCGCCTTCCGCCTGCCCACGACTGTCCCCCGGCCGGCCGGTTCAGACGAGTCCAGAGGACACCAGCATCAGACCTCCTCCTCAGTCACGACTCAAGTCGCTGCGTGCCACTCACATCCCCGGCAAGCTCAACGTCGTAGCGGACGCGCTATCACGACAACGCCTGCCCGGCGGGGAGTGGAGGCTTCACCCCCAGTTGGTCCAGCTGATTTGGGAGCGGTTTGGCAAGGCCCAGGTAGACCTGTTAGCCGCCCAGGAAACCTCCCACTGCCCGCTCTGAGTGCGCCCTAACAGAGGCTCCCCTCGGGACAGATGCAGCTGGCACACAGCTGGCCCTCGGGGCTGCGCAAGTACGCATTTCCCCAGTGAGCCTTCTTGCACGGTGCTGTGCAAGGTCAGGGAGGGCGAGGAGCAAGTCACGTTGGTGGCCCCCTACTGGCCTACTCGGACTTGGTTCTCGGAACTCAGGCTCCTCGTGACAGCTCCTCCCTGGCGAATTCCCTGAGAAAGGACCTCCTCTCTCAGGGATGGGGCACGCTCTGGCACCCGCGCCCAGACCTCTGGAACCTCCACGTCTGGTCCCTGGGCCGGGCGCGGAAGAGCTAGCCGGCTTACCGGCGACCGTTGTGAATACCATCAACCAAGCCAGAGCCCCTCTACCAGGCACCTTTACACCCTAAAGTGGCACTTGTTAGCAGATTGGTGTTCTTCCGAGCCGAAGACTCACAGAGATGCTTGATTAGGTCAGTGCTTCTGTTCCTACAGGAGAGGCTGGACAGGAGGCTGTCCCGTCCACCCTCAAGGTGTTTGTTGCCGCTATCGCGCCCACCACGATCCTGTAGGCGGCAAGTCTTTTGGTAAGCACGACCTGATCCTCAGGTTCCTGAGAGGCGCCGGAGGTTGAATCCCTCCCGGCCAGGCCTAGTTCCCTCCTGGGATCTCTCGGTAGTCTTGGCAGGACTCCAGAGACCTCACTTGAGCCGCTCGAATCAGTTGGACTCAGGGCCCTCTCTCTTAAGGCGGCCCTGCTGATCGCTTCGCCTCCATTAAGAGGGTCGGGGGACCTGCAAGCGTTTTCTGTCAGCGACACTTGCTTGGAGTTAGGTCCGGCAGATACATCTGTGATCCTAAGACCGTGACGGGCTATGTGCCCAAGGTTCCTACCACACCATTCCGAGATCAGGTAGTGAACCTGCAAGCGCTGCCCGGGAGGAGGCAGACCCAGCCCTTTCGTTGCTGTGTCCAGTGCGTGCCCTGCGCATTTACCTGGACCGCACACAGAGCACCAGGCGCTCTGAGCAGCTCTTTGTCTGCTTTGGGGGCGGCAGAAAGGGAATGCTGTCTCCAAACAGAGGCTCGCCCACTGGGTTGTCGGCGCCGTCACACTGGCTTATCACACCCAGGCCGTGCCCCTACCCTTACGGGTCCGAGCTCACTCAACAAGGGGTGTTAGCGTCCTCGTGGGCACTGGCCAAGGGCACCTCCCTAGCAGACATCTGTAGAGCGCGGGTTGGGCAACACCCAACACCTTCGCAAGGTTTTACAACCTCCGCGTTGAGTCGGATGCGTCTCGTGTTTTCTCAGGTCCGAGCCCGTGAGAACTTCGGTAACACGTGAGACCGACCGGCGGGTGGATCAGCTGTGCCCAGCGCCCTTTCCTGACATCAAGGTAAAGTAGTCGCCTTCTTCCCAGGGCACCCCACTCCGAGTCGTGACCCTGGTCGATTCCTCCCAGCCCTCCGGGTCCGCGGTTCAGCAGAGGAACTTCGCCGACCCAAGCCACTGCGGGTATCCTGATGGCTACCCTGTACTGGTATAGGTGCTCCACAGGTAAAATAGAAGGCGTCCTCGTGGGCGCCCCCTGTGCGTATTTCCATGGTTCTGTCCCTTACGAGCGGACCCCGTGTCTCCCTTAGGCAGTTACAGCTGCCCGGTCGCCGTGCTGTAGCAACTCCCCCTTCGAGGCTGGGATCTACCACGCACCATACTTTGCACACGAGCCCTAAGGCGGCCGTGTGGCGTGTCTACCACTTTTCCTCCCCAAGAAAAAGGGCAGGTGTGGTCTCCGCGGGGTCTGGTAAGACCCCTTCCCTATATGCGTGTAAGGGCCCGGCCGTGATTGCTCTATCGCGAGAAACATAGAGAAAAGAGGCCCAGCCAGGCTGGCCCGTTCCCATGTTGGCAAACATCGCCTTGTTCCCCTCCCAGGGTAACTAGAAGGATCCCGATGTTACGTATGGGGCATTGGGGAAGAGTGCGTGCAGCCGGGTACAGGCGATGCGTGGCACTGGATGAATCCCTGCCCGCCTCTGTATCGGCAGTTCACGCATGCGGTTCAGCACATGGCAAGATTGGAATGGGTCCCCTAGTGTCAGCTTCTCCGACACAAGCGTGGAGAGAGCGACAGAAGGAGAACGTTTGGTTACGTATGTAACCTCCGTTCCCGAGGGAGGAACGACGCGTTGTGTCTTTCCTCCGCCATGTCACTGAACCGAGCCACTGTTGTGGCGGACCATTTCGGCTCCTCAGAAAAATCCTGAATGAACTCCGTATTTGCGCCGCTTAAATACCCGTATGTCCGGGCGGGACATGCAAATACTGGCTGCCAACTCTCATTGGCCTTTTTCATAGATCAGAGGTGGATATCGGCGCTCAAGAGAGACCCCTAGTGTCGCTTCTCTGACACAACGTGTCATTCCCTCCCTCGGGGA
Organism: Xyrauchen texanus; assembly: GCF_025860055.1. NCBI lineage: Eukaryota > Metazoa > Chordata > Actinopteri > Cypriniformes > Catostomidae > Xyrauchen > Xyrauchen texanus. The sequence continues at coordinate 1,102,149 of NC_068314.1, read as the reverse complement.
ACGGAGGTTACATACGTAACCAAACGTTTTTTATTTTTTATAGTGAGTTTAAATACATTTTAACATTTTACATTTGCACTTGATTTGCCCCATGTGTTGATTAGTTGCACATGAAGTCATTTTTTAGTGTTAGAATCATGTTCTAGTTTGTTTAATTGCTGTATTTCGCACAAGTTTGTTAATGTGTGTGGGAGGTAATAGTGTAGTGTTCCTCGCCCGCAGTACGGCTCTGTCCTGAGGGTGGCGCTCTTCTTTGAGAAGACAGACTCTGCAGCCGCAGCATTTGGACATCTGCTGTGACTTGACACACATGTTCTTGTGTCCTCACAAACACACTGAAGTAAGCTGCTTTATGATGGTGTTCAGATCTCTAGACACCTGCGGTGGTGTTTGCTCAATCACTCATCTCTCTAGGGCTGAAAGGATTTGTCGATGTTATCGACAACATAGACATTAAAAACAATTTTTGTTGTCGAATAGTCGTTTGATCTTATTTAACATAACATAAAATCAAATTAAACTCTAATGATGATGCATGAGAGCAGCACTGCAGTTCACGACTGACTGAATTTCACAGATCACAGATGCATTCGAAACTTTCCCTACAGCTAAGGGAAACACCCTGATGTTACATCTTTAATGCAGTTATATTTAATACGTTACATCTTTAATGCAGTTATATTTAATATGTTACGTATTTAATGCGGTTATATTTAATGCGTTACGTATTTAATGCAGTTATATTTAATGCGTTACATCTTTAATGCAGTTATATTTAATACATTACATCTTTAATGCAGTTATATTTAATACGTTACATCTTTAATGCAGTTATATTTAATGCGTTACGTATTTAATGCAGTTATATTTAATACGTTACGTATTTAATGCAGTTATATTTAATGCGTTACATCTTTAATGCAGTTATATTTAATGCTTTACGTATTTAATGCAGTTATATTTAATGCGTTACATCTTTAATGCAGTTATATTTAATGCGTTACATCTTTAATGCAGTTATATTTAATGCATTACGTATTTAATGCAGTTATATTTAATGCGTTACGTATTTAATGCAGTTATATTTAATGCGTTACATCTTTAATGCAGTTATATTTAATGCGTTACGTATTTAATGCAGTTATATTTAATGCGTTACATCTTTAATGCAGTTATATTTAATGCGTTACGTATTTAATGCAGTTATATTTAATACGTTACATCTTTAATGCAGTTATATTTAATTCAGTTATATTTAATACGTTACATCTTTAATGCAGTTATATTTAATACATTACATCTTTAATGCAGTTATATTTAATGCAGTTATATTTAATGCGTTACATCTTTAATGCAGTTATATTTAATACGTTATGTATTTAATGCAGTTATATTTAATACGTTACGTATTTAATGCAGTTATATTTAATGCGGTACATCTTTAATACAGTTATATTTAATGCGGTACATCTTTAATGCAGTTATATTTAATACGTTATGTATTTAATGCAGTTATATTTAATGCGGTACATCTTTAATGCAGTTATATTTAATGCGTTACGTATTTAATGCAGTTATATTTAATGCGTTACGTTTTTAATGCAGTTATATTTAATTCGTTACATCTTTAATGCAGTTATATTTAATGCGTTACGTATTTAATGCAGTTATATTTAATGCGTTACATCTTTAATGCGTTTCATTTATTGTTTTCATTTCATTTATTGTTTATTTTTACAGGGACAATGCACAATTAAAAGTAATTGCACCAGAATTAGCTAATAGCTAGTTTACATCTGCTGTCCCTGGGCAGGTAAACAAATAAAATAACAAACATTACATATACCCCACATAAAACATCACAATACATACATGTACAGAATATAAAATTTAAAACCAGAATATAAAACAGATAATGTACAACACAGTCAAATTTAATGTGTTACATCTTTAATGCAGTTATATTTAATGCGTTATGTCTTTAATGCAGTTATATTTGTATGTATATGTTTATTTTCCCATGATGTAATTCAGACAATGTCACAATACCTAGTACAAACACTTATATGTTCAGGTGTGGGGGTTGCATTTACAATTTTAGGTTCCATTGTTTTTAATTTAGTGTTAAAATGTGTACCTGACATGAAAAGTTATATCATAATTACACATGCAATATGACATCATATGGATAGAATAGGCTATATGGTGTTTACATTTAAAAAAAAGTCTCAAATGTGGTTAAATCATGAAAAAATTCATCTAAAATTAAATATTAATTTTCTCAAATGATACTTTTAAGTGCATACGTTTTCATAGCCCTTTTGTTTTTATAATTTTCTACACCCCTTTCAAAATGTATATAAATAGCCTATAAGAGATAAAAAAAATCCAATTGTCCTGTGTTGCCATCTTGAGCATCAGTAATTGTTTGCAGCTTTTGTAATAGTTGTGTATGAGTCCCTCAACTGTCCCATGTGTCAAAAGCTGAATCTCATCATATAGCCACTGAAGAACTCAAAGGTCTTAATAAAGGTCTTAAAAAAGTCTTACATTTAGCTTGTGTTTTCCAGGATTCGAATACTCACAGAAATGAACAATATCGTAATAGTAATGATAAAGTCCTAGATGTTGATCTTGTGTCAACTAAATAGCAATGACTGAGTTGTGGGGGAATTGCTGCGTAAAATGTGTTCTTTGTTCACTTCTTTTCAATGTATTGGTCTGAATGTTAAGCAAATCATTCTGAATTTGAATGAATCTTTAAAGTCATTGTGCTGTGATCACAAATGACTGAAACGTTCATGGAAATTCATTGGTCAGAAACTTTGGAAACCCTGGTAGCTTCCTCCATCTGTTTCGATGATTTGTAAAATCAATAAATGTGTCATTAAAAGACAGAAATGACAATCTGTCTAATTTCTCCTCGCATTTGAATTAGGTGATAAACTTGATTGATTTTGAATCCATTTGATTGTGTAGAAGTTTGTTTCCTTGTTTGGCGGTTGCATCCAAAAGTGATCCTAAACCTCCAGGACTTGGTTCAATCAAAACAAGTGTTCTGCTGTAGGGCTCTAGTTGCTCTAAATGATGTTTTTATGAGGTATTGTGTAAAGAGTAGATTTATTTTCCCTCTCCCAAGTCTCCTTTCCAGTTATAGGACCTTTTGCTCCAACTATGCCATGTTATTTTTCTTTAAATTCTCTTCCTGTTCTCAATTTTTTAACATTGCACTCTTGTTCTTCTCTCTTTTTGATCGCTGTCTTGGGTTGTGTGGTCCAGCGAGTCGGCGTGCCGCTTCTACAGTCAGCAGATGAAGGGGAAACATCTGGCTATCAAGAAGATGAATGAGATTCAGAGGAACATTGATGGTTGGGAGGGGAAAGATATCGGCCAGTGCTGCAATGAGTTCATCATGGAGGGAACGCTCACTAGGGTGGGCGCCAAACACGAGCGCCATATCTTCCTGTTTGATGGCCTGATGATCTGCTGCAAGTCCAACCATGGCCAGCCACGTCTACCAGGAGCCAGTGCCGCAGAGTACCGACTCAAAGAGAAGATCTTCATGAGGAAGGTGGGTGCTGGACAAAGATAGGAGAAACTCAACGCTTGAGAAATCTGATGGGATGGATGGATGATGCATGGGTGGATGAATAGATTAAGTTATTGATGGATGGATGGATGGATGGAGCTGTTGGTGGATGGATGATTAATAGATGGATGATGGATTTATTGATGAATCAATGAGTTTATGGATGGATGGATGGATGGATTTATAATGTATGGAGGATGGATTTATTGATGGATGAATGGGTTTTTGGATGAATTAATGGATGGATGTATGGATGGATTGAGTTATTGTTGGATTGATGACTGAATAATGGATGAATTATGGATTAATAGATGGATAAATGCATAATCTATGGATGATGGATTTATTGGTGGGTGGATGGAGTTATTGGTGGGTGGGTGGATGGAAAGATTTATTTATTGATGAATGGATGAATTTAGGCATGAACAGAGTTGGTGCATGTATGTATGTATGGATGAATGAATGATGAATTTATTGATGATTAATGCATAGGGCGGCTGTGGCTCAGGTGGTAGACCACTAATGGATGAATGTTTGGAGTTATTGGTGGGTGAATGTTTGGAGTTATTGGTGGGTGAATGTTTGGAGTTATTGCTGGGTGAATGTTTGGAGTTATTGGTGGATGAATGTTTGGAGTTATTGGTGGATGAATGTTTGGAGTTATTGGTGGATGAATGTTTGGAGTTATTGGTGGATGAATGTTTGGAGTTATTGCTGGGTGAATGTTTGGAGTTATTGCTGGGTGAATGTTTGGAGTTATTGCTGGGTGAATGTTTGGAGTTATTGCTGGGTGAATGTTTGGAGTTATTGGTGGATGAATGTTTGGAGTTATTGGTGGATGAATGTTTGGAGTTATTGGTGGATGAATGTTTGGAGTTATTGCTGGGTGAATGTTTGGAGTTATTGCTGGGTGAATGTTTGGAGTTATTGGTGGATGAATGTTTGGAGTTATTGCTGGGTGAATGTTTGGAGTTATTGCTGGGTGAATGTTTGGAGTTATTGCTGGGTGAATGTTTGGAGTTATTGGTGGATGAATGTTTGGAGTTATTGCTGGGTGAATGTTTGGAGTTATTGCTGGGTGAATGTTTGGAGTTATTGGTGGATGAATGTTTGGAGTTATTGCTGGGTGAATGTTTGGAGTTATTGCTGGGTGAATGTTTGGAGTTATTGCTGGGTGAATGTTTGGAGTTATTGCTGGGTGAATGTTTGGAGTTATTGCTGGGTGAATGTTTGGAGTTATTGGTGGATGAATGTTTGGAGTTATTGGTGGGTGAATGTTTGGAGTTATTGCTGGGTGAATGTTTGGAGTTATTGCTGGGTGAATGTTTGGAGTTATTGGTGGATGAATGTTTGGAGTTATTGGTGGATGAATGTTTGGAGTTATTGCTGGGTGAATGTTTGGAGTTATTGGTGGGTGAATGTTTGGAGTTATTGGTGGATGAATGTTTGGAGTTATTGGTGGATGAATGTTTGGAGTTATTGCTGAGTGAATGTTTGGAGTTATTGGTGGGTGAATGTTTGGAGTTATTGGTGGATGAATGTTTGGAGTTATTGGTGGATGAATGTTTGGAGTTATTGGTGGATGAATGTTTGGAGTTATTGCTGGGTGAATGTTTGGAGTTATTGGTGGGTGAATGTTTGGAGTTTTTGGTGGATGAATGTTTGGAGTTATTGGTGGATGAATGTTTGGAGTTATTGCTGGGTGAATGTTTGGAGTTATTGCTGGGTGAATGTTTGGAGTTATTGGTGGGTGAATGTTTGGAGTTATTGGTGGATGAATGTTTGGAGTTATTGCTGGGTGAATGTTTGGAGTTATTGCTGGGTGAATGTTTGGAGTTATTGCTGGGTGAATGTTTGGAGTTATTGGTGGATGAATGTTTGGAGTTATTGGTGGGTGAATGTTTGGAGTTATTGCTGGGTGAATGTTTGGAGTTATTGGTGGGTGAATGTTTGGAGTTATTGCTGGGTGAATGTTTGGAGTTATTGGTGGGTGAATGTTTGGAGTTATTGCTGGGTGAATGTTTGGAGTTATTGCTGGGTGAATGTTTGGAGTTATTGGTGGATGAATGTTTGGAGTTATTGCTGGGTGAATGTTTGGAGTTATTGGTGGATGAATGTTTGGAGTTATTGCTGGGTGAATGTTTGGAGTTATTGGTGGATGAATGTTTGGAGTTATTGCTGGGTGAATGTTTGGAGTTATTGGTGGATGAATGTTTGGAGTTATTGGTGGATGAATGTTTGGAGTTATTGGTGGGTGAATGTTTGGAGTTATTGCTGGGTGAATGTTTGGAGTTATTGGTGGATGAATGCTTGGAGTTATTGGTGGGTGAATGTTTGGAGTTATTGGTGGGTGAATGTTTGGAGTTATTGGTGGATGAATGTTTGGAGTTATTGCTGGGTGAATGTTTGGAGTTATTGCTGGGTGAATGTTTGGAGTTATTGCTGGGTGAATGTTTGGAGTTATTGGTGGGTGAATGTTTGGAGTTATTGCTGGGTGAATGTTTGGAGTTATTGCTGGGTGAATGTTTGGAGTTATTGCTGGGTGGGTGGATGGATGGATGTTGAATTTACTGATGATTAATACATAGGTTATAGATTTATTTATTGATGAATGGAGTTGGTGCATGTATGGGTGGATGATGGATTTATTGTTGGTTGGATGGATTAATGGATGGATGGATTTATAAATGGATGTATTTATTGATGAATGGATGAATTTAGGAATGAATGGAGTTGGTGCATGTATGGGTGGATGGATGGAGGATGGATGAATGATGGATAAATTGATTAGACTGAGTTCTTGATGGATGGTTGATGGTTGGATGATGGATTTATTGATGGATTGATTCATTTATGGATGAATTTAGTTATTGGATGGATGGATGAATAATGGATTTGTTGATGGATGAATGATGGGTGGATGGATGAAGGATTTATAGATGGATTAATGGATGGATGGAGTATGGATTTGTTGATAGATGGATGGATAAGTGGATGGATTGATGGATTCATTGATGCACGGATGGTTGGACTTATTGGGAATTATTTATGGTTTGATTGATTGACTTTTTGATAAGTGATGCATGGATTTATGGATGGATGGATGGATAATGCAGTTGATGAATGGATGGTGGAGTTTTAAACATGGATGAATGAATTAATAAAGTTTTTGAGGTATAGATTTATTGATGATTGGTCATGAATAGGTGGATAGATCCGACTGATTGAGTGACTAAAGTAAAGACTTCATTCTCATGAGCTCATATGTTCTCCATCAGGTCCAGATAAACGATAAGGATGATAAAGAGGGCGAGTACCGTCATGCATTTGAAATCATTCTGAAAGATGGGAACAGTGTGGTGTTTGCAGCGAAATCAGCAGAAGAGAAAAACGGCTGGATGGCGGCACTGATCTCTTTGCAGTATCGCTCCACACTGGAGCGCATGCTCGACACGGCCATGCTTCAGGAGGAGAAGGAAGAGCAGATGAGGCTTCCAGGTGCAGAAGTATACCGCTTCGCTGAGCCTGACTCAGAAGAAAACGTTGTATTTGAGGAGAATGTTCAGTCCAAGTCTGGTATTCCCATCATCAAAGCTGGAACTGTGCTGAAACTCATCGAGAGACTGACCTTCCACATGTATGCCGGTGAGTGATGCAACATTAAAATAAAGGGTGGAAATTCTGCACCACTAGTGTCACCAAATGGAAATGAAATCTGTTTGTTTATAGTGGGTTAGACCTAACAACAGTAGCTCAAACATTGGCACGAGTTTGTGTTAAGACATGGTTCTGTTTGACCAGCAGCAGACCAGGGAGGTGTTTGAAATCTGTTTGCGATTCCTGCTAGATGGCGCAGAAATTACACAATGGGCGGCCAGTGACTGTTCAGTGTTTTATGAAAGATATACTGGTAATTTGTACCAAAGTTAATGTTTAACTTTGACTTCCAAATCACAGTTTTACAGAAAGTGTCAGAGGAAGTAATTGAAAAACAAAAGAAAAAACAGTTATTGTTTTTTTTTTTTTTTTGCATTCATTCATTAATAAAATAAAAAAAGATATTCACATCTGATTTTTCAGGCTATTCTCTGACTGCCTGTTCCTGCCTACAATTCAGAAATTTAATCCTGCACCACATGAAATCTTATTGGTCCCCCGGGTCCTTCGGGAGTTCAGCAGGAATGCAGACCTCTAGCTCAGAGCTTGTGTAGAGTAGAACTTGCTAGCCAACAAACAAGCCAAAGTGATGTTGGATCTGTGAGCGATTCCTTCTTATGAGTAGGTTTTGCCCATTTAAAATGGTTGAAATTGGTTGAAATGGTTTGAAGAACATCTCGAGAGCAAATCAAAATGATTTCTCAGAAATCACAAATAACAGGAAATTGCATGGGCATGTATTGGTCAAAAATGGTGGAAACCCGGCCTAGGCAGCTCAGCGAACATTTATTATCACCCCTGGAGTCACGAGTTTGAATTCAGGGCATGCTGAGTGACTCCAGTCAGGTCTCCTCAGCAACCAAATTGGCCCGGTTGTTAAAGAGGGTAGAGTCACATGGGGTAACCTCCTCGTGGTCGCTATAATGTGGTTCTCACTCTCGGTGGGGTGTGTGGTGAGTTGTGCGTGGATGCCGCGGAGAAAAGCTTGAAGCCTCCACATGCGCTACGTCTCTACGGTAACACGCACAACAAGTCACGTGATAAGGATTGACGGTCTCAGACACGGAGGCAGCTGAGATTCGTTCTCCGCCACCCTGATTGAGGCGAGTCACTACGCCACCACGAGGACTTACAATTTGGGAATTGGGCGTTCCAAATTGGGGAGAAAAAGGGAGGAAAAAGATTGGTGGAAACCCTGGAATATAGTGAATTGGTCCTCTCGGAAACTTTTGGTTGCCTGTCAGAGCATAACTTTTCCAAACTTTTTCCTTTCGTCCTTGTGACAGATTTTCACAATTCCTATTGAAATAAATGGAATCACAGCATACTCTGACCAGGGGCATGTACGGGTGGTCTACGGTACCCATCCAAACATATCAGTGAAACCGCCAAGTGGGATCGGTATTCTTTCAATGTTTGCTGTGGATTTGCTGTCATCAGATCTCAGATCAGTTTTTACTCCACCATACTCTGTTTACGTGCTCACGACTGATTTATTTCCCAACCTTCACAAAGCTTGACAACAACAACATAATGAAAAACAGATCACGACCTAATCCAGCAACCATTTCATTCTCATTCTGAGCTTGTTTCTGACAACTGTAAATATGTCAATGAGATGACCTGCTTTCTTTTAGCGCACCGTTAGCATTGATAACATGAGTAATACTGATATCAGAGAAAAACACAATGGCTATTAAATTCAACCCTGATATCTGTACAATGTCTTTCCTGTGTGTGTGTGTGTGTGTGTGTGTGTGTGTGTGTGTGTGTGTCTGCAGCTGAGTATCTCATAAAGTGATCAACTCAACCCAAATCCCTCCAGCTAATGGAGGCAGTTCTACTAATAAATCTCAGAATGTTGAACAGTTAATGAATCTATTAAATACTCAAACCAGCCCATCTGGCACCAGCAATCATCCATGTGATTATCTAATCAGCCAATCATGTGACAGCAGTGCGTAAAATCAGGCAGATACGGGTCAGGAGCTTCAGTTAATGTTCACATCAACCATCAGAATGGGGAAAAGATTTGCTCTCAATGATTTGGACCGTGACATGATTGTTGTTACCAGACGGGCTGGTTTGAGTATTTCTGGGATTTTCACACTCAACAGTCTCTAGAATTTACTCTGAATGATGCCAAAAACAAAACACATCCAGTGAGCAGCAGATCTGTGGATGAAAACTTGTTAATAAGAGAGATCAATAGAGAATGGTCAGACTGGTTTGAACTGATAAAGTCTACAATAACTCAGATAACCACTCTGTGCAATTGCAGTGAGAAGAATATCATCTCTGAATGCTGCTCTCCGATGCGGGTTTGCGTTGATTTGGCAGCATGAGGGGGACCTACACAATATTAGACAGATGGTTTTAATGTTGTGGCTCATCGGTGTATACACTGTGTATATAGTTTATATACTATTTACATGTTTATTGTTTACATGCATAATTTGTACTTTTTTACAAATTGATTTTAGAATTAAATGTAGAACAAGCTCTATAAAATTACTAAAAATACTGCCTATTTAAGGCGAACATCATCTTTACCTCATCTGTGCTAAACATGATTAGAATTAAATGTTTCTTTTGTTGTTTTTAATCAAATACTGACAGTAAAAAACAGAAAAGATATTAAAAGAAAGAATCACTATACTACTCAATCACAGCTGAACTTCATCACTATACTACTCAATCACTGCTGAACTTCATCACTATACTACTCAAACACTGCTGAACTTCATCACTATACTACTCAATCACTGCTGAACTTCATCATCACTATACTATTCAATCACTGCTGAACTACTTCATCACTGTACTACTCAATCACTGCTGAACTTCATCATCACTATACTACTCAATCACTGCTGAACTTCTTCATCACTATACTACTCAATCACTGCTGAACTTCATCATCACTATACTACACAATCACTGCTGAACTTCATCATCACTATACTACTCAATCAGTGCTGAACTTCATCACTATACTACTCAATCACTGCTGAACTTCTTCATCACTATACTACTCAATCAGTGCTGAACTTCTACACTATACTACTCAATCAGTGCTGAACTTCATCACTATACTACTCAATCACTGCTGAACTTCATCACTATACTACTCAATCAGTGCTGAACTTCTTCATCACTATACTACTCAATCACTGCTGAACTTCTTCATCACTATACTACTCAATCACTGCTGAACTTCATCACTATACTACTCAATCAGTGCTGAACTTCATCACTATACTACTCAATCAGTGCTGAACTTCATCACTATACTACTCAATCACTGCTGAACTTCATCATCACTATACTACGCAATCAGTGCTGAACTTCATCATCACTATACTACTCAATAACTGCTGAACTTCATCACTATACTACTCGATCACAGCTGAACTTCATCACTATACTACTCAGTCACTGCTGAACTTCATCACTATACTACTCAATCACTGCTGAACTTCATCATCACTATACTACTCAATCACTGCTGAACTTCATCACTATACTACTCAATCACTGCTGAACTTCATCATCACTATACTACTCAATCACTGCTGAACTTCATCATCACTATACTACTCAATCACTGCTGAACTTCATCATCACTATACTACTCAATCACTGCTGAACTTCATCATCACTATACTACTCAATCACTGCTGAACTTCATCATCACTATACTACGCAATCAGTGCTGAACTTCATCATCACTATACTACTCAATAACTGCTGAACTTCATCACTATACTACTCGATCACAGCTGAACTTCATCACTATACTACTCAGTCACTGCTGAACTTCATCACTATACTACTCAATCACAGCTGAACTTCATCACTATACTACTCAATCACTGCTGAACTTCATCACTATACTACTCAATCACTGCTGAACTTCATCACTATACTACTCAATCACTGCTGAACTTCATCACTATACTACTCAATCACTGCTGAACTTCATCACTATACTACTCAATCACTGCTGAACTTCTTCATCACTATACTACTCAATCACTGCTGAACTTCATCACTATACTACTCAATCACTGCTGAACTTCTTCATCACTATACTACTCAATCACTGCTGAACTTCATCATCACTGTAAGAGCCATTATGCTCACTTAATGTCTATTGTAGTTTCACTGGTGAACACTGGGTGGAGTATGGGTTTCATTTGGTATAAAGGCAGCCAATGAGTAAGAGACACCAGGTGTAATGAATGAGGGAAGCAAACAATTTTTGACCGTGTCAAGAACAAGAGGACATGCTAACTGGTGATGGCAATCTGTTTGAGCAGCCGAGCTGAAACCCAATAAAGAATGTAAATGTAGTATTGGACTGAAGTGCGTTTGTTTTGGAGCCACGCGTCAGATATCCCTACAAACACCTCTGAGTGACAAGAAGGTTAATGGTCGCTACATTTGTCAAAAATTGCTTCTTTGTGGATTATCATGCATCGCTTTGGAACTTTTTTGAACTTTCTACGGATTCCGATGTGGTTTTGGATTAATTGGACGTATGATTCAAGGACCAGTTGCGACGAAGCTAGCTAATGGATTCAAGGTATGTGTAGCGCTACCTACGAAGGACTCTTGTGTGTATACCTTTAATAGCGTAAATCCAATGCATTGGTTGCTTAAGTTGTAGTTACAAGGGAAATGAACTTAACACTCGGTGAAAATGAGTGTGAATAATGGCGTTGAAGATTTTACAGCTGCTGGTAAACAAACAGAGACAAGTGTGCTGGTTGAAAAGATTGAGATGGAGTCTGTGAAAGAAAAACGGTGTATCAAACTTACTCAAAAGGCATTACAAGAAAAATTGGAAGCATTGCAGAAAATAAGAAAGACTAAAGTCAATAAAGCAAACAACTTGATGGCTATTATAAAAGATTTTATGCTTAACCGAGAGTATGAAAAGGAAGTGCAATGTTCCTTTGGGAAATTCATAAGACTGTGTGATGAAGCAAGAGAAATGCACAATTCTGTGATGGTTATTTTGCCCAATGCCGAAAAGGAAAAGCAACAAACATGGTTCAATGGAAAGATGTTAATTTACAATGGGTTTAGAGATGATGTTCAAAAATGGATGAGTACTGAAAGTCAAGTTTCATGTTCCGGTGTCGATGGCAATGCTTGTCAAGATGACATTCAACCTAATGATAGTGTTTCAAACATTTCCTCACAAGGGTCAAGTAAACCATCCAGTAGAAAGAGTTCTAGCAGTGTGCGTACTGGAAGATCTTCTGCAGCACGAATTATAGCAGAGGCAGAAAAGGCTGCATTAATTGCACGTGCAACTGTTTTAAAGGAGAAACATGCCTTGGAGGTACAACAGGAACAACTGAGGCAAAGACAAGAGCAAATGGATATTGGATGCAGAAATCGCTGCTGCTACTGCTAAAATTGCGGTTTTAAACAATTCTGACAATCAGCATCCTAAAACCCTTTCTGATGGTATGAATGCATATTATGATAAGGGAACATCAACTTCAAACATCTGCAGTATTATGCAAAAGCAAAATGAGATTATTGCTCTTCTTGTACAACAACAACAAGCCAGCACACTGCCTCAAAGAGATATTCATGTGTTTGATGGTAATCCTTTGCAATATAGAACTTTCATCAGAGCTTTTGAACATGGAATCGAGGACAAAACCAGCAATAATCGAGATCGTTTGTACTTTCTGGAACAACACACACAAGGTCAACCTAAGGAACTTGTAGTGAGTTGTCAGCACATGGATGCACAAAGAGGATATGTGCAAGCTAAAGCATTGTTAAAGGAACATTTTGGCAATGAGTTTAAAATCGCTGCTGCATATATAGAGAAAGTACTTGGATGGCCTTCAGTAAAAGCAGAGGATATAAGTTCATTGCAGAGTTATGCTCTCTTTTTGCGTGGATGCTGTAATGCAATGGAAGAAATTGAGTATATGAAGGAGCTGGAGATGCCAAGTAATTTGAAAACAGTCATCATGAAGCTGCCTTATAAATTAAGGGAAACTTGGAGAACTGTTGCTTGTGAACTATTGGAAAAGCACACTCGAAGAGCACAGTTCAGGGATATTGTAACATTTGTTGAACGTCAAGTCAAAATGTTATCTGATCCATTTTTTGGTGATATCCAGAATACTCAAACTGTGCAGCAGAAACCTCAACCTAGGAATACAATTAGAAACAGCTTTGCAACAACGGTTGTTACTAACAACAAATCAAGTCAGTGTTGTGTGTCTGATTTCAGATCAAATTCCCAAGTTTTATGTTTGTATTGCAAACGTGATCACTTATTGGAGCAGTGTACACAAATGCAGAACAAGATGCACAATGAAAAGCTGAACTTTCTAAAGGAAAAGGTTATTTGCTTTGGCTGTCTTCGTGTTGGACACATGAGCAGAGACTGCGATAAGCGTTTGACTTGCACAGTATGTGGCCAAAGGCATCCCAGCATTCTGCATATTCAACAAAAGGAGAGAGTGTACACTCAAGGACAGAATCTTCCATCACTAAGTAATGCCTGTGACCAAAGTGCTCTTCAAGCGTATGGTCAAACAGGGGCCGGTGATGGAGAATGTGCATTATCAATTGTACCAGTTCAAGTCAAATCCTGTAAAGGACAAAAGGTAATTCAAACATATGCATTCCTTGATCCTGGTAGTTCTGCTACATTTTGTTCAGAACACTTAATGCATCGTTTGAAATTAAAAGGAAAGAAGACTAATTTTCTTTTGAAAACAATAGGCAATCAAAGATCTGTTAGTAGTTCTATTTTGACTGGATTGGAAGTGTCTAGCCTTTATGATGACATTTTTTACAGTCTTCCGGAAGTCTTCACTCAGGAGAAAATGCCTGTGTCCAAAGACAACATTGTCACTGAAGGGGATTTGCATAGATGGCCGTACCTGAAAGGTGTTAAGATCCCTCAAATTCCTGCTGATGTGGATTTGTTAATTGGAGCAAATGCTTCCAAGGTAATAGAGCCCTGGGAGGTTAAAAACAGTGATGGAGAAGGACCCTATGCAGTTAGAACCCTACTGGGATGGGTTGTGAATGGACCTCTCCAAGGAAGAAAGGACACTGGAAACACAAGTGAATGTCCGGATGTTACTGTTAATAGGATTTCTGTTGACAAGCTGGAGGAGATGCTCAATAAACAGTTTAACCACGACTTTAATGAGATCGCTTCTGAAACCAAAGAAATGTCAAGAGAAGATCATGCATTTATGGAAAAGTTAAATGGGTCAATTAAGCTTCAGGATGGATACTACAAATTGAGTCTTCCATTCAAAATGGAAAATCCCATGTTACCAAATAACCTTTGTGTGGCTAAACAGCGAATTATGGGATTAAAGAGGAAATTGGACAGAAATAAGACGTTTCATCAGGAATATAATACTTTCTTGGATGAGGTCATCAATGAAGGTTATGCTGAAAGAGTACATTGCATCATTTGAAACAGGACAAAGGGAAGGTTTGGTATATCCCTTACCACGGGGTCTATTACCCCAAGAAAGGAACGTTAAGAGTGGTATTTGACTGTGGAGCTGCTTTCAAAGGTACATCGCTTAATGATCAATTGCTGCAGGGCCCTTATCTAACAAACAGAAGATTGTTTAAATACAATGTTATCCAGTGTCGCTTTGAACTTTAATGGCTCTTTGCATAAATATTGTATTGAATTGTAATGTATACCTGTCATGTACAATTAGGGGCCGGTGTGTAAGAGCCATTATGCTCACTTAATGTCTATTGTAGTTTCACTGGTGAACACTGGGTGGAGTATGGGTTTCATTTGGTATAAAGGTAGCCAATGAGTAAGAGACACCAGGTGTAATGAATGAGGGAAGCAAACAATTTTTGACCGTGTCAAGAACAAGAGGACATGCTAACTGGTGATGGCAATCTGTTTGAGCAGCCGAGCTGAAATAAAGAATGTAAATGTAGTATTGGACTGAAGTGCGTTTGTTTTGGAGCCACGCGTCAGATATCCCTACAAACACCTCTGAGTGACATGGTCGCTACAATCACTATACTACTCAATCACAGCTAAACTTCATCACTATACTACTCAATCACTGCTGAACTTCATCACTATACTACTCAATCACAGCTGAACTTCATCACTATACTACTCAATCACTGCTGAACTTCATCACTATACTACTCAATCACAGCTGAACGTCATCACTATACTACTCAATCACTGCTGAACTTCATCACTATACTACTCAATCACTGCTGAACTTCATCACTATACTACTCAATCACTGCTGAACTTCATCACTATACTACTCAATCACAGCTGAACTTCATCACTATACTACTCAATCACTGCTGAACTTTATCACTATACTACTCAATCACTGCTGAACTTCTTCATCACTATACTACTCAATCACAGCTGAACTTCATCACTATACTACTCAATCACTGCTGAACTTCTTCATCACTATACTACTCAATCACTGCTGAACTTCATCATCATTATACTACACAATCATTGCTGAACTTCATCACTGTACTACTCAATCAATGCTGAACTTCATCATCACTATACTACTCAATCACAGCTGAACTTCATCATGACTATACTACTCAATCACTGCTGAACATCATCACTACATTACTCAATCTCTGCTGAACCTCATCATCACTATACTGCTCAATCACTTCTGAACTTCATCACTATACTACTCAATTACTGCTGAACTTCTTCATCACTATACTACTCAATCACTGCTGAACTTTATCATCACTATACTACTCAATCACTGCTGAACTTCATCATCACTATACTACTCAATCACTGCTGAATTTCATCACTATACTACTCAATCACTGCTGAACTTCATCATCACTATACTACTCAATCACTGCTGAACTTCATCACTATACTACTCAGTCACTGCTGAACAGCATCACTACATTACTCAATCACTGCTGAACTTCATCACTTACATTACTCAATCACTGCTGAACTTCATCATCAGTATACTACTCAATCACTGCTGAACAACTTCACTATACTACTCAATCACTGCTGAACTTCATCACTATACTACTCGATCACTGCTGAACTTATTCATCACTATACTACTCAATCACATTTGAACTTCATCATCACTATACTAATCAATCACTGCTGAACTTCCTCATCACTATACTACTCAATCACTGCTGAACTTCATCATCACTATACTACTCCATCACTGCTGAACTTCATCATTACTATACTACTCAATCACTGCTGAACTTCATCATCACTATACTACTCAATCACTGCTGAACTTCATCATCACTATACTACTCAATCACTGCTGAACTTCCTCATCACTATACTACTCAATCACTGCTGATCTTCATCATCACTATACTACCACTGCTGAAGTTCATCATCACTATACTACTCAATCACTGCTGAACTTCATCATCACTATACTACTCAATCACTGCTGAACTTCATCACTATACTACTCAATCACTGCTGAACTTCATCACTATACTACTCAATCACAGCTGAACTTCATCACTATACTACTCCATCACTGCTGAACTTCATCATTACTATACTACTCAATCACTGCTGAACTTCATCATCACTATACTACTCAATCACTGCTGAACTTCATCATCACTATACTACTCAATCACTGCTGAACTTCCTCATCACTATACTACTCAATCACTGCTGAACTTCATCACTATACTACTCAATCACAGCTGAACTTCATCACTATACTACTCAATCACTGCTGAACTTCATCACTATACTACTCAATCACAGCTGAACGTCATCACTATACTACTCAATCACTGCTGAACTTCATCACTATACTACTCAATCACTGCTGAACTTCATCACTATACTACTCAATCACAGCTGAACTTCATCACTATACTACTCAATCACTGCTGAACTTTATCACTATACTACTCAATCACTGCTGAACTTCTTCATCACTATACTACTCAATCACAGCTGAACTTCATCACTATACTACTCAATCACTGCTGAACTTCTTCATCACTATACTACTCAATCACTGCTGAACTTCATCATCATTATACTACACAATCATTGCTGAACTTCATCACTGTACTACTCAATCAATGCTGAACTTCATCATCACTATACTACTCAATCACAGCTGAACTTCATCATGACTATACTACTCAATCACTGCTGAACATCATCACTACATTACTCAATCTCTGCTGAACCTCATCATCACTATACTGCTCAATCACTTCTGAACTTCATCACTATACTACTCAATTACTGCTGAACTTCTTCATCACTATACTACTCAATCACTGCTGAACTTTATCATCACTATACTACTCAATCACTGCTGAACTTCATCATCACTATACTACTCAATCACTGCTGAATTTCATCACTATACTACTCAATCACTGCTGAACTTCATCATCACTATACTACTCAATCACTGCTGAACTTCATCACTATACTACTCAGTCACTGCTGAACAGCATCACTACATTACTCAATCACTGCTGAACTTCATCACTTACATTACTCAATCACTGCTGAACTTCATCATCAGTATACTACTCTATCACTGCTGAACAACTTCACTATACTACTCAATCACTGCTGAACTTCATCACTATACTACTCGATCACTGCTGAACTTATTCATCACTATACTACTCAATCACATTTGAACTTCATCATCACTATACTAATCAATCACTGCTGAACTTCCTCATCACTATACTACTCAATCACTGCTGAACTTCATCATCACTATACTACTCCATCACTGCTAAACTTCATCATTACTATACTACTCAATCACTGCTGAACTTCATCATCACTATACTACTCAATCACTGCTGAACTTCATCATCACTATACTACTCAATCACTGCTGAACTTCCTCATCACTATACTACTCAATCACTGCTGATCTTCATCATCACTATACTACCACTGCTGAAGTTCATCATCACTATACTACTCAATCACTGCTGAACTTCATCATCACTATACTACTCAATCACTGCTGAACTTCATCACTATACTACTCAATCACTGCTGAACTTCATCATCACTATACTACTCAATCACTGCTGAACTTCATCACTATACTACTCAATCACTGCTGAACTTCATCATTACTATACTACTCAATCACTGCTGAACTTCATCATCACTATACTACTCAATCACTGCTGAACTTCATCATCACTATACTACTCAATCACTGCTGAACTTCCTCATCACTATACTACTCAATCACTGCTGATCTTCATCATCACTATACTACAACTGCTGAAGTTCATCATCACTATACTACTCAATCACTGCTGAACTTCATCATCACTATACTACTCAATCACTGCTGAACTTCATCACTATACTACTCAATCACTGCTGAACTTCATCATCACTATACTACTCAATCACTGCTGAACTTCATCACTATACTACTCCATCACTGCTGAACAGCACCACTACATTACTCAATCACTGCTGAACTTCATCACTACATTACTCAATCACTGCTGAACTTCATCATCACTATACTAATCAATCACTGCTGAACTTCCTCATCACTATACTACTCAATCACTGCTGAACTTCATCATCACTATACTACTCCATCACTGCTGAACTTCATCATCACTATACTACTCAATCACTGCTGAACTTCATCATCACTATACTACTCAATCACTGCTGATCTTCATCATCACTATACTACACAATCACTGCTGAAGTTCATCATCACTATACTACTCAATCACTGCTGAACTTTTTCATCACTATACTACTCAATCACATTTGAACTTCATCACTATACTAATCAATCACTGCTGAACTTCATCATCACTATACTAATCAATCACTACTGAACTTCATCATCACTATACTACATAATCATTGCTGAACTTCATCATCACTATACTACTCAATCACATTTGAACTTCATCACTTTACTACTCAATCACTGCTGAACTTCATCACTATATTACTCAATCACTGCTGAACTTCATCATCACTATACTACTCAATCACTGCTGAACTTCATCATCACTATACTACTCAATCACTGCTGAACATCTTCATCACTATACTACTCAATCACTGCTGAACTTCTTCATCACTATACTTCTCAATCACTGCTGAACGTCTTCATCACTATACTACTCAATCACTGCTGAACTTCATCATCACTATACTACTCAATCACTGCTGAACTTCTTCATCACTATACTACTCAATCACTGCTGAACGTCATCATCATTATACTACACAATCATTGCTGAACTTCATCACAGTACTTCTCAATCAATGCTGAACTTCATCATCACTATACTACTCAATCACAGCTGAACTTCATCATGACTATACTACTCAATCACTGCTGAACTTTATCATCACTATACTACTCAATCACTGCTGAACTTCATCATCACTATACTACTCAATCACTGCTGAATTTCATCACTATACTACTCAATCACTGCTGAACTTCATCATCACTATACTACTCAATCACTGCTGAACTTCATCACTATACTACTCAATCACTGCTGAACTTCATCATCACTATACTAATCAATCACTGCTGAACTTCCTCATCACTATACTACTCAATCACTGCTGATCTTCATCATCACTATACTACCACTGCTGAAGTTCATCATCACTATACTACTCAATCACTGCTGAACTTCTTCATCACTATACTACTCAATCACATTTGAACTTCATCACTATACTAATCAATCACTGCTGAACTTCATCGTCACTATACTACTCAATCAATGCTGAACTTCATCATCACTATACTTCTCAATCACAGCTGAACTTCATCACTATACTACTCAATCACTGCTGAACATCATCACTACATTACTCAATCTCTGCTGAACTTCATCATCACTATACTGCTCAATCACTTCTGAACTTCATCACTATACTACTCAATTACTGCTGAACTTCTTCATCACTATACTAATCAATCACTGCTGAACAACTTCATCACTATACTACTCAATCAATGCTGAACTTCATCATCACTATACTACTCAATCACAGCTGAACTTCATCACTATACTACTCAATCACTGCTGAACATCATCACTACATTACTCAATCTCTGCTGAACTTCATCATCACTATACTATTCAATCCCTCCTGAACTTCATCACTATACTACTCAATCACTGCTGAACTTCATCATCACTATACTACTCAATCACTGCTGAACTTCATCACTACATTACTCAATCACTGCTGAACAACTTCATCACTATACTACTCAATCACTGCTGAACTTCATCACTATACTACTCAATCACTGCTGAACTTCATCATCACTATACTAATCAATCACTGCTGAACTTCCTCATCACTATACTACTCAATCACTGCTGATCTTCATCATCACTATACTACCACTGCTGAAGTTCATCATCACTATACTACTCAATCACTGCTGAACTTTTTCATCACTATACTACTCAATCACATTTGAACTTCATCACTATACTAATCAATCACTGCTGAACTTCATCATCACTATACTAATCAATCACTACTGAACTTCATCACTATACTACATAATCATTGCTGAACTTCATCATCACTATACTACTCAATCACATTTGAACTTCATCACTTTACTACTCAATCACTGCTGAACTTCATCACTATACTAATCAATCACTGCTAAACTTCATCATCACTATACTAATCAATCACTACTGAACTTCATCATTACTATACTACATAATCATTGCTGAACTTTTTCATCACTATACTACTCAATCACATTTGAACTTCATCACTATACTAATCAATCACTGCTGAACTTCATCATCACTATACTAATCAATCACTACTGAACTTCATCATCACTATACTACATAATCATTGCTGAACTTCATCATCACTATACTACTCAATCACATTTGAACTTCATCACTATATTACTCAATCACTGCTGAACTTCATCACTATATTACTCAATCACTGCTGAACTTCATCTTCACTATACTACTCAATCACTGCTGAACTTCATCACTATACTACTCAATCACTGCTGAACTTCATCACTATACTACTCAATCACAGCTGAACTTCATCACTATACTACTCAATCACTGCTGAACTTCATCACTATACTACTCAATCACTGCTGAACTTCATCATCACTATACTACTCAATCACTGCTGAACTTCATCATCACTATACTACTCAATCACAGCTGAACTTCATCACTATACTACTCAATCACTGCTGAACATCATCACTACATTACTCAATCTCTGCTGAACATCATCATCACTATACTGCTCAATCACTTCTGAACTTCATCACTATACTACTTAATTACTGCTGAACTTCATCATCACTATACTACTCAATCACTGCTGAACTTCATCACTATACTACTCAATCACTGCTGAACTTCATCATCACTATACTACTCAATTACTGCTGAACTTCATCATCACTATACTACTCAATCACTGCTGAACTTCTTCATCACTATACTACTCAATCACTGCTGAACTTTTCATCACTATACTAATCAATCACTGCTGAACAACTTCATCACTATACTACTCAATCACTGCTGAACTTCATCATCACTATACTACTCAATCACAGCTGAACTTCATCACTATACTACTCAATCACTACTGAACATCATCACTACATTACTCTATCACTGCTGAACTTCATCATCACTATACTACTCAATCACAGCTGAACTTCATCACTATACTACTCAATCACTGCTGAACATCATCACTACATTACTCAGTCTCTGCTGAACATCATCATCACTATACTGCTCAATCACTTCTGAACTTCATCACTATACTACTCAATTACTGCTGAACTTCATTATCACTATACTACTCAATCACTGCTGAACTTCATCATCACTATACTACTCAATTACTGCTGAACTTCATCATCACTATTCTACTCAATCACTGCTGAACTTCATCATCACTATACTACTCAATCACTGCTGAACTTCATCATCACTATACTACTCAATCACTGCTGAACTTCTTCATCACTATACTACTCAATAACTGATGAACTTCTTCATCACTATACTAATCAATCACTGCTGAACAACTTCATCACTATACTACTCAATCAATGCTGAACTTCATCATCACTATACTACTCAATCACAGCTGAACTTCATCACTATACTACTCAATCACTGCTGAACATCATCACTACATTACTCAATCTCTGCTGAACTTCATCATCACTATACTGCTCAATCACTTCTGAACTTCATCACTATACTACTCAATTACTGCTGAACTTCTTCACTATACTACTCAATCACATTTGAACTTTATCATCACTATACTACTCAATCACTGCTGAACTTCATCATCACTATACTACTCAATCGCTCCTGAACTTCATCACTATACTACTCAATCACTGCTGAACTTCATCATCACTATACTACTCAATCACTGCTGAACTTCATCACTACATTACTCAATCACTGCTGAACAACTTCATCACTATACTACTCAATCACTGCTGAACTTCATCACTATACTACTCAATCACTGCTGAACTTCATCATCACTATACTAATCAATCACTGCTGAACTTCCTCATCACTATACTACTCAATCACTGCTGATCTTCATCATCACTATACTACCACTGCTGAAGTTCATCATCACTATACTACTCAATCACTGCTGAACTTCTTCATCACTATACTACTCAATCACTGCTAAACTTCATCATCACTATACTAATCAATCACTACTGAACTTCATCATCACTATACTACTCAATCACTGCTGAACTTCATCATCACTATACTTCTCAATCACTGCTGAACTTCATCACTATACTACTCAATCACTGCTGAACTTCATCATCACTATACTACTCAATCACTGCTGAACTTCATCAGTATACTACTCAATCACTGCTGAACAGCACCACTACATTACTCAATCACTGCTGAACTTCATCAGTATACTACTCAATCACTGCTGATCTTCATCATCACTATACTACACAATCACTGCTGAAGTTCATCATCACTATACTACTCAATCACTGCTGAACTTTTTCATCACTATACTACTCAATCACATTTGAACTTCATCACTATACTAATCAATCACTGCTGAACTTCATCATCACTATACTAATCAATCACTACTGAACTTCATCATCACTATACTACATAATCATTGCTGAACTTCATCATCACTATACTACTCAATCACATTTGAACTTCATCACTATATTACTCAATCACTGCTGAACTTCATCACTATATTACTCAATCACTGCTGAACTTCATCTTCACTATACTACTCAATCACTGCTGAACTTCATCACTATACTACTCAATCACTGCTGAACTTCATCATCACTATACTACTCAATCACAGCTGAACTTCATCACTATACTACTCAATCACTGCTGAACTTCATCACTATACTACTCAATCACTGCTGAACTTCATCATCACTATACTACTCAATCAATGCTGAACTTCATCATCACTATACTACTCAATCACTGCTGAACTTCATCATCACTATACTACTCAATCACAGCTGAACTTCATCACTATACTACTCAATCACTGCTGAACATCATCACTACATTACTCAATCTCTGCTGAACATCATCATCACTATACTGCTCAATCAATTCTGAACTTCATCACTATACTACTCAATTACTGCTGAACTTCATCATCACTATACTACTCAATCACTGCTGAACTTCATCACTATACTACTCAATCACTGCTGAACTTCATCACTATACTACTCAATCACTGCTGAACTTCATCATCACTATACTACTCAATCACTGCTGAACTTCATCATCACTATACTACTCAATCACTGCTTAACTTCATCATCACTATATTACTCAATCACTGCTGAACTTCATCATCACTATACTACTCAATCACTGCTGAACTTCATCACTATACTACTCAATCACTGCTGAACTTCATCATCACTATACTACTCAATTACTGCTGAACTTCATCATCACTATACTACTCAATCACTGCTGAACTTCTTCATCACTATACTACTCAATCACTGCTGAACTTCTTCATCACTATACTAATCAATCACTGCTGAACATCTTCATCACTATACTACTCAATCACAGCTGAACTTCATCACTATACTACTCAATCACTACTGAACATCATCACTACATTACTCTATCACTGCTGAACTTCATCATCACTATACTACTCAATCACAGCTGAACTTCATCACTATACTACTCAATCACTGCTGAACATCACTACATTACTCAATCTCTGCTGAACATCATCATCACTATACTGCTCAATCACTTCTGAACTTCATCACTATACTACTCAATTACTGCTGAACTTCTTCATCACTATACTACTCAATCACATTTGAACTTTATCATCACTATACTACTCAATCACTGCTGAACTTCATCATCACTATACTACTCAATCCCTCCTGAACTTCATCACTATACTACTCAATCACTGCTGAACTTCATCATCACTATACTACTCAATCACTGCTGAACTTCATCACTACATTACTCAATCACTGCTGAACAACTTCATCACTATACTACTCAATCACTGCTGAACTTCATCACTATACTACTCAATCACTGCTGAACTTCATCATCACTATACTAATCAATCACTGCTGAACTTCCTCATCACTATACTACTCAATCACTGCTGATCTTCATCATCACTATACTACCACTGCTGAAGTTCATCATCACTATACTACTCAATCACTGCTGAACTTCTTCATCACTATACTACTCAATCACATTTGAACTTCATCACTATACTAATCAATCACTGCTAAACTTCATCATCACTATACTAATCAATCACTACTGAACTTCATCATTACTATACTACATAATCATTGCTGAACTTCATCATCACTATACTACTCAATCACTGCTGAACATCATCACTACATTACTCAATCTCTGCTGAACTTCATCACTATACTGCTCAATCACTTCTGAACTTCATCTTTATACTACTCAATTACTGCTGAACTTCTTCATCACTATACTACTCAATCACTGCTGAACTTCATCATCACTATACTACTCAATCACTGCTGAACTTCATCAGTATACTACTCAATCACTGCTGAACAGCACCACTACATTACTCAATCACTGCTGAACTTCATCACTACATTACTCAATCACTGCTGAACTTCATCATCACTATACTAATCAATCACTGCTGAACTTCCTCATCACTATATTACTCAATCACTGCTGAACATCTTCATCACTATACTACTCCATCACTGCTGAACTTCATCATTACTATACTACTCAATCACTGCTGAACTTCATCATCACTATACTACTCAATCACTGCTGATCTTCATCATCACTATACTACACAATCACTGCTGAAGTTCATAATCACTGTACTACTCAATCACTGCTGAACTTTTTCATTTCTATACTACTCAATCACATTTGAACTTCATCACTATACTAATCAATCACTGCTGAACTTCATCATCACTATACTAATCAATCACTACTGAACTTCATCATCACTATACTACATAATCATTGCTGAACTTCATCACTATACTACTCAGTCACATTTGAACTTCATCACTATATTACTCAATCACTGCTGAACTTCATCACTATATTACTCAATCACTGCTGAACTTCATCACTATATTACTCAATCACTGCTGAACTTCATCTTCACTATACTACTCAATCACTGCTGAACTTCATCACTATACTACTCAATCACTGCTGAACTTCATCACTATACTACTCAATCACAGCTGAACTTCATCACTATACTACTCAATCACTGCTGAACTTCATCACTATACTACTCAATCACTGCTGAACTTCATCATCACTATACTACTCAATCAATGCTGAACTTCATCACTATACTACTCAATCACTGCTGAACTTCATCATCACTATACTACTCAATCACAGCTGAACTTCATCACTATACTACTCAATCACTGCTGAACATCATCACTACATTACTCAATCTCTGCTGAACATCATCATCACTATACTGCTCAATCAATTCTGAACTTCATCACTATACTACTCAATTACTGCTGAACTTCATCATCACTATACTACTCAATCACTGCTGAACTTCATCACTATACTACTCAATCACTGCTGAACTTCATCATCACTATACTACTCAATCACTGCTGAACTTCATCACTATACTACTCAATCACTGCTGAACTTCATCACTATACTACTCAATCACTGCTGAACTTCATCATCACTATACTACTCAATCACTGCTGAACTTCATCATCACTATACTGCTCAATCAATTCTGAACTTCATCACTATACTACTCAATTACTGCTGAACTTCATCATCACTATACTACTCAATCACTGCTGAACTTCATCACTATACTACTCAATCACTGCTGAACTTCATCACTATACTACTCAATCACTGCTGAACTTCATCATCACTATACTACTCAATCACTGCTGAACTTCATCATCACTATACTACTCAATCACTGCTGAACTTCATCATCACTATACTACTCAAACACTGCTGAACTTCATCATTACTATACTACTCAATCACTGCTGAACTTCATCATCACTATACTACTCAATAACTGCTGATCTTCATCATCACTATACTACACAATCACTGCTGAAGTTCATCATCACTATACTACTCAATCACTGCTGAACTTTTTCATCACTATACTACTCAATCACATTTGAACTTCACTATACTAATCAATCACTGCTGATCTTCATCATCACTATACTAATCAATCACTACTGAACTTAATCATCACTATACTACATAATCATTGCTGAACTTCATCATCACTATACTACTCAATCACATTTGAACTTCATCACTTTACTACTCAATCACTGCTGAACTTCATCACTATATTACTCAATCACTGCTGAACTTCATCTTCACTATACTACTCAATCACTGCTGAACTTCATCACTATACTACTCAATCACTGCTGAGCTTCATCACTATACTACTCAATCACAGCTGAACTTCATCACTATACTACTCAATCACTGCTGAACTTCATCACTATACTACTCAATCACTGCTGAACTTCATCATCATTATACTACACAATCATTGCTGAACTTCATCACTGTACTACTCAATCAATGCTGAACTTCATCATCACTATACTACTCAATCACAGCTGAACTTCATCATGACTATACTACTCAATCACTGCTGAACATCATCACTACATTACTCAATCTCTGCTGAACCTCATCATCACTATACTGCTCAATCACTTCTGAACTTCATCACTATACTACTCAATTACTGCTGAACTTCTTCATCACTATACTACTCAATCACTGCTGAACTTTATCATCACTATACTACTCAATCACTGCTGAACTTCATCATCACTATACTACTCAATCACTGCTGAAGTTCATCATCACTATACTAATCACTGCTGAACTTCATCATCACTATACTACTCATTCACTGCTGAACTTCTTCATCACTATACTACTCAATCACTGCTGAACTTATTCATCACTATACTACTCAATCACACCTGAACTTCATCACTATACTACTCAATCACTGCTGAACTTCATCACTATACTACTCAATCACTGCTGAACTTCATCATCACTATACTACTCAATCAATGCTGAACTTCATCATCACTATACTACTCAATCACTGCTGAACTTCATCATCACTATACTACTCAATCACAGCTGAACTTCATCACTATACTACTCAATCACTGCTGAACATCATCACTACATTACTCAATCTCTGCTGAGCATCATCATCACTATACTGCTCAATCACTTCTGAACTTCATCACTATACTACTCAATTACTGCTGAACTTCATCATCACTATACTACTCAATCACTGCTGAACTTCATCACTATACTACTCAATCACTGCTGAACTTCATCATCACTATACTACTCAATCACAGCTGAACTTCATCACTATACTACTCAATCACTGCTGAACATCATCACTACATTACTCAATCTCTGCTGAACTTCATCATCACTATACTGCTCAATCACTTCTGAACCTCATCACTATACTACTCAATTACTGCTGAACTTCTTCATCACTATACTACTCAATCACATTTGAACTTTATCATCACTATACTACTCAATCACTGCTGAACTTCATCATCACTATACTACTCAATCCCTCCTGAACTTCATCACTATACTACTCAATCACTGCTGAACTTCATCATCACTATACTACTCAATCACTGCTGAACTTCATCATCACTATACTACTCAATCCCTCCTGAACTTCATCACTATACTACTCAATCACTGCTGAACAACTTCATCACTATACTACTCAATCACTGCTGAACTTCATCACTATACTACTCAATCACTGCTGAACTTCATCATCACTATACTAATCAATCACTACTGAACTTCATCATCACTATACTACATAATCATTGCTGAACTTCATCATCACTATACTACTCAATCACTGCTGAACATCATCACTACATTACTCAATCTCTGCTGAACTTCATCATCACTATACTGCTCAATCACTTCTGAAATTCATCACTATACTACTCAATTACTGCTGAACTTCTTCATCACTATACTACTCAATCACATTTGAACTTTATCATCACTATACTACTCCATCACTGCTGAACTTCATCATTACTATACTACTCAATCACTGCTGAACTTCATCATCACTATACTACTCAATCACTGCTGATCTTCATCATCACTATACTACACAATCACTGCTGAAGTTCATCATCACTATCTACTCAATCACTGCTGAACTTTTTCATCACTATACTACTCAATCACTGCTGAACTTCATCATCACTATACTACTCAATCACTGCTGAAGTTCATCATCACTATACTACTCAATCACTGCTGAACTTCATCATCACTATACTACTCATTCACTGCTGAACGTCTTCATCACTATACTACTCAATCACTGCTGAACTTATTCATCACTATACTACTCAATCACTGCTGAACTTCATCACTATACTACTCAATCACTGCTGAACTTCATCATCACTATACTACTCAATCAATGCTGAACTTCATCATCACTATACTACTCAATCACTGCTGAACTTCATCATCACTATACTACTCAATCACAGCTGAACTTCATCACTATACTACTCAATCACTGCTGAACATCATCACTACATTACTCAATCTATGCTGAGCATCATCATCACTATACTGCTCAATCACATTTGAACTTTATCATCACTATACTACTCAATTACTGCTGAACTTCATCATCACTATACTACTCAATCACTCCTGAACTTCATCACTATACTACTCAATCACTGCTGAACTTCATCATCACTATACTACTCAATCACTGCTGAACTTCATCATCACTATACTACTCAATCCCTCCTGAACTTCATCACTATACTACTCAATCACTGCTGAACAACTTCATCACTATACTACTCAATCACTGCTGAACTTCATCACTATACTACTCAATCACTGCTGAACTTCATCATCACTATACTAATCAATCACTGCTGAACTTCCTCATCACTATACTACTCAATCACTGCTGAACTTCATCATCACTATACTACTCCATCACTGCTGAACTTCATCATTACTATACTACTCAATCACTGCTGAACTTCCTCATCACTATACTACTCAATCACTGCTGAACTTCATCATCACTATACTACTCAATCACTGCTGAACTTCATCATTACTATACTACCACTGCTGAAGTTCATCATCACTATACTACTCAATCACTGCTGAACTTCTTCATCACTATACTACTCAATCACATTTGAACTTCATCACTATACTAATCAATCACTGCTGAACTTCATCATCACTATACTAATCAATCACTACTGAACTTCATCATCACTATACTACATAATCATTGCTGAACTTCATCATCACTATACTACTCAATCACTGCTGAACATCATCACTACATTACTCAATCTCTGCTGAACTTCATCATCACTATACTGCTCAATCACTTCTGAACTTCATCACTATACTACTCAATTACTGCTGAACTTCTTCATCACTATACTACTCAATCACATTTGAACTTTATCATCACTATACTACTCAATCACTGCTGAACTTCATCATCACTATACTACTCAATCACTGCTGAATTTCATCACTATACTACTCAATCACTGCTGAACTTCATCATCACTATACTACTCAATCACTGCTGAACTTCATCAGTATACTACTCAATCACTGCTGAACAGCACCACTACATTACTCAATCACTGCTGAACTTCATCACTACATTACTCAATCACTGCTGAACTTCATCATCACTATACTAATCAATCACTGCTGAACTTCATCATCACTATACTACTCAAACACTGCTGAACTTCATCATTACTATACTACTCAATCACTGCTGAACTTCATCATCACTATACTACTCAATAACTGCTGATCTTCATCATCACTATACTACACAATCACTGCTGAAGTTCATCATCACTATACTACTCAATCACTGCTGAACTTTTTCATCACTATACTACTCAATCACATTTGAACTTCACTATACTAATCAATCACTGCTGATCTTCATCATCACTATACTAATCAATCACTACTGAACTTCATCATCACTATACTACATAATCATTGCTGAACTTCATCATCACTATACTACTCAATCACATTTGAACTTCATCACTTTACTACTCAATCACTGCTGAACTTCATCACTATATTACTCAATCACTGCTGAACTTCATCTTCACTATACTACTCAATCACTGCTGAACTTCATCACTATACTACTCAATCACTGCTGAACTTCATCACTATACTACTCAATCACAGCTGAACTTCATCACTATACTACTCAATCACTGCTGAACTTCATCACTATACTACTCAATCACTGCTGAACTTCATCATCATTATACTACACAATCATTGCTGAACTTCATCACTGTACTACTCAATCAATGCTGAACTTCATCATCACTATACTACTCAATCACAGCTGAACTTCATCATGACTATACTACTCAATCACTGCTGAACATCATCACTACATTACTCAATCTCTGCTGAACCTCATCATCACTATACTGCTCAATCACTTCTGAACTTCATCACTATACTACTCAATTACTGCTGAACTTCTTCATCACTATACTACTCAATCACTGCTGAACTTTATCATCACTATACTACTCAATCACTGCTGAACTTCATCATCACTATACTACTCAATCACTGCTGAAGTTCATCATCACTATACTAATCACTGCTGAACTTCATCATCACTATACTACTCATTCACTGCTGAACTTCTTCATCACTATACTACTCAATCACTGCTGAACTTATTCATCACTATACTACTCAATCACACCTGAACTTCATCACTATACTACTCAATCACTGCTGAACTTCATCACTATACTACTCAATCACTGCTGAACTTCATCATCACTATACTACTCAATCAATGCTGAACTTCATCATCACTATACTACTCAATCACTGCTGAACTTCATCATCACTATACTACTCAATCACAGCTGAACTTCATCACTATACTACTCAATCACTGCTGAACATCATCACTACATTACTCAATCTCTGCTGAGCATCATCATCACTATACTGCTCAATCACTTCTGAACTTCATCACTATACTACTCAATTACTGCTGAACTTCATCATCACTATACTACTCAATCACTGCTGAACTTCATCACTATACTACTCAATCACTGCTGAACTTCATCATCACTATACTACTCAATCACAGCTGAACTTCATCACTATACTACTCAATCACTGCTGAACATCATCACTACATTACTCAATCTCTGCTGAACTTCATCATCACTATACTGCTCAGTCACTTCTGAACCTCATCACTATACTACTCATTTACTGCTGAACTTCTTCATCACTATACTACTCAATCACATTTGAACTTTATCATCACTATACTACTCAATCACTGCTGAACTTCATCATCACTATACTACTCAATCCCTCCTGAACTTCATCACTATACTACTCAATCACTGCTGAACTTCATCATCACTATACTACTCAATCACTGCTGAACTTCATCATCACTATACTACTCAATCCCTCCTGAACTTCATCACTATACTACTCAATCACTGCTGAACAACTTCATCACTATACTACTCAATCACTGCTGAACTTCATCACTATACTACTCAATCACTGCTGAACTTCATCATCACTATACTAATCAATCACTGCTGAACTTCCTCATCACTATACTACTCAATCACTGCTGAACTTCATCATCACTATACTACTCCATCACTGCTGAACTTCATCATTACTATACTACTCAATCACTGCTGAACTTCCTCATCACTATACTACTCAATCACTGCTGAACTTCATCATCACTATACTACTCAATCACTGCTGAACTTCATCATTACTATACTACCACTGCTGAACTTCATCATCACTATACTACTCAATCACTGCTGAACTTCTTCATCACTATACTACTCAATCACATTTGAACTTCATCACTATACTAATCAATCACTGCTGAACTTCATCATCACTATACTAATCAATCACTACTGAACTTCATCATCACTATACTACATAATCATTGCTGAACTTCATCATCACTATACTACTCAATCACTGCTGAACATCATCACTACATTACTCAATCTCTGCTGAACTTCATCATCACTATACTGCTCAATCACTTCTGAAATTCATCACTATACTACTCAATTACTGCTGAACTTCTTCATCACTATACTACTCAATCACATTTGAACTTTATCATCACTATACTACTCAATCACTGCTGAACTTCATCATCACTATACTACTCAATCACTGCTGAATTTCATCACTATACTACTCAATCACTGCTGAACTTCATCATCACTATACTACTCAATCACTGCTGAACTTCATCAGTATACTACTCAATCACTGCTGAACAGCACCACTACATTACTCAATCACTGCTGAACTTCATCATCACTATACTACTCCATCACTGCTGAACTTCATCATTACTATACTACTCAATCACTGCTGAACTTCATCATCACTATACTACTCAATCACTGCTGATCTTCATCATCACTATACTACACAATCACTGCTGAAGTTCATCATCACTATCTACTCAATCACTGCTGAACTTTTTCATCACTATACTACTCAATCACTGCTGAACTTCATCATCACTATACTACTCAATCACTGCTGAAGTTCATCATCACTATACTACTCATTCACTGCTGAACTTCTTCATCACTATACTACTCAATCACTGCTGAACTTATTCATCACTATACTACTCAATCACACCTGAACTTCATCACTATACTACTCAATCACTGCTGAACTTCATCACTATACTACTCAATCACTGCTGAACTTCATCATCACTATACTACTCAATCAATGCTGAACTTCATCATCACTATACTACTCAATCACTGCTGAACTTCATCATCACTATACTACTCAATCACAGCTGAACTTCATCACTATACTACTCAATCACTGCTGAACATCATCACTACATTACTCAATCTCTGCTGAGCATCATCATCACTATACTGCTCAATCACATTTGAACTTTATCATCACTATACTACTCAATTACTGCTGAACTTCATCATCACTATACTACTCAATCCCTCCTGAACTTCATCACTATACTACTCAATCACTGCTGAACTTCATCATCACTATACTACTCAATCACTGCTGAACTTCATCATCACTATACTACTCAATCCCTCCTGAACTTCATCACTATACTACTCAATCACTGCTGAACAACTTCATCACTATACTACTCAATCACTGCTGAACTTCATCACTATACTACTCAATCACTGCTGAACTTCATCATCACTATACTAATCAATCACTGCTGAACTTCCTCATCACTATACTACTCAATCACTGCTGAACTTCATCATCACTATACTACTCCATCACTGCTGAACTTCATCATTACTATACTACTCAATCACTGCTGAACTTCATCATCACTATACTACTCAATCCCTCCTGAACTTCATCACTATACTACTCAATCACTGCTGAACTTCATCATCACTATACTACTCCATCACTGCTGAACTTCATCATTACTATACTACTCAATCACTGCTGAACTTCATCATCACTATACTACTCAATCCCTCCTGAACTTCATCACTATACTACTCAATCACTGCTGAACAACTTCATCACTATACTACTCAATCACTGCTGAACTTCATCACTATACTACTCAATCACTGCTGAACTTCATCATCACTATACTAATCAATCACTGCTGAACTTCCTCATCACTATACTACTCAATCACTGCTGAACTTCATCATCACTATACTACTCCATCACTGCTGAACTTCATCATCACTATACTACTCAATCACTGCTGAACTTCATCATTACTATACTACTCAATCACTGCTGAACTTCCTCATCACTATACTACTCAATCACTGCTGAACTTCATCATCACTATACTACTCAATCACTGCTGAACTTCATCATTACTATACTACCACTGCTGAAGTTCATCATCACTATACTACTCAATCACTGCTGAACTTCTTCATCACTATACTACTCAATCACATTTGAACTTCATCACTATACTAATCAATCACTGCTGAACTTCATCATCACTATACTAATCAATCACTACTGAACTTCATCATCACTATACTACATAATCATTGCTGAACTTCATCATCACTATACTACTCAATCACTGCTGAACATCATCACTACATTACTCAATCTCTGCTGAACTTCATCATCACTATACTGCTCAATCACTTCTGAACTTCATCACTATACTACTCAATTACTGCTGAACTTCTTCATCACTATACTACTCAATCACATTTGAACTTTATCATCACTATACTACTCAATCACTGCTGAACTTCATCATCACTATACTACTCAATCACTGCTGAATTTCATCACTATACTACTCAATCACTGCTGAACTTCATCATCACTATACTACTCAATCACTGCTGAACTTCATCAGTATACTACTCAATCACTGCTGAACAGCACCACTACATTACTCAATCACTGCTGAAC
Organism: Xyrauchen texanus; assembly: GCF_025860055.1. Lineage (NCBI taxonomy): Eukaryota > Metazoa > Chordata > Actinopteri > Cypriniformes > Catostomidae > Xyrauchen > Xyrauchen texanus. Next base: position 1,066,625 of record NC_068314.1, on the reverse strand, counting down.
TTCATCACTACATTACTCAATCACTGCTGAACTTCATCATCACTATACTAATCAATCACTGCTGAACTTCCTCATCACTATACTTCTCAATCACTGCTGAACTTCATCATCATTATACTACTCCATCACTGCTGAACTTCATCATTACTATACTACTCAATCACTGCTGAACTTCATCATCACTATACTACTCAATCACTGCTGATCTTCATTATCACTATACTACACAATCACTGCTGAAGTTCATCATCACTATACTACTCAATCACTGCTGAACTTTTTCATCACTATACTACTCAATCACATTTGAACTTCATCACTATACTAATCAATCACTGCTGAACTTCATCATCACTATACTAATCAATCACTACTGAACTTCATCATCACTATACTACATAATCATTGCTGAACTTCATCATCACTATACTACTCAATCACATTTGAACTTCATCACTATATTACTCAATCACTGCTGAACTTCATCACTATACTACTCAATCACAGCTGAACTTCATCACTATACTACTCAATCACTGCTGAACATCATCACTACATTACTCAATCTCTGCTGAACATCATCATCACTATACTGCTCAATCACTTCTGAACTTCATCACTATACTACTCAATTACTGCTGAACTTCATCATCACTATACTACTCAATCACTGCTGAACTTCATCACTATACTACTCAATCACTGCTGAACTTCATCATCACTATACTACTCAATCACTGCTGAACTTCATCATCACTATACTACTCAATCACTGCTGAACTTCATCATCACTATACTACTCAATCACTGCTCAACTTCATCATCACTATACTACTCAATCACTGCTGAACTTCTTCATCACTATACTACTCAATCACTGCTGAACTTATTCATCACTATACTACTCAATCACTGCTGAACTTCATCATCACTATACTACTCAATCACTGCTGAACTTCATCATCACTATACTACTCAATCACTGCTGAACTTCATCATCACTATACTACTCAATCACTGCTGAACTTCATCACTATACTTCTCAATCACTGCTGCACTTCTTCATCACTATACTACTCAATCACTGCTGAACTTCATCACTATACTACTCAATCACTGCTGAACTTCTTCATCCCTATACTACTCAATCACAGCTGAACTTCATCACTATACTACTCAATCACTACTGAACATCATCACTACATTACTCTATCACTGCTGAACTTCATCATCACTATACTACTCAATCACTGCTGAACAGCATCACTACATTACTCAATCACTGCTGAACTTCATCACTTACATTACTCAATCACTGCTGAACTTCATCATCACTATACTACTCAATCACTGCTGAACAACTTCATCACTATGCTACTCAATCACTGCTGAACAACTTCATCACTATACTACTCAATCACTGCTGAACTTCTTCATCACTATACTACTCAATCACGTTTGAACTTCATCATCACTATACTAATCAATCACTGCTGAACATCCTCATCACTATACTACTCAATCACTGCTGAACTTCATCATCACTATACTACTCCATCACTGCTGAACTTCATCATTACTATACTACTCAATCACTGCTGAACTTCATCATCACTATACTACTCAATCTCTGCTGAACTTCATCATCACTATACTGCTCAATCACTTCTGAACTTCATCACTATACTACTCAATTACTGCTGAACTTCTTCATCACTGTACTACTCAATCACTGCTGAACTTCATCATCACTATACTACTCAATCACTGCTGAACTTCTTCATCACTATACTACTCAATCACTGCTGAACTTATTCATCACTATACTACTCAATCACAGCTGAACTTCATCACTATACTACTCAATCACTGCTGAACTTCATCATCACTATACTACTCAATCAATGCTGAACTTCATCATCACTATACTACTCAATCACTGCTGAACTTCATCATCACTATACTACTCAATCACAGCTGAACTTCATCACTATACTACTCAATCACTGCTGAACATCATCACTACATTACTCAATCTCTGCTGAACATCATCATCACTATACTGCTCAATCACTTCTGAACTTCATCACTATACTACTCAATTACTGCTGAACTTCATCATCACTATACTACTCAATCACTGCTGAACTTCTTCATCACTATACTACTCAATCACTGCTGAACTTATTCATCACTATACTACTCAATCACTGCTGAACTTCATCATCACTATACTACTCAATCACTGCTGAACTTCATCATCACTATACTACTCAATCACTGCTGAACTTCATCATCACTATACTACTCAATCACTGCTGAACTTCATCACTATACTTCTCAATCACTGCTGCACTTCTTCATCACTATACTACTCAGTCACTGCTGAACTTCATCATCACTATACTACTCAATCACTGCTGAACTTCTTCATCCCTATACTACTCAGTCACTACTGAACTTCATCACTATACTACTCAATCACTCCTGAACATCATCACTACATTACTCTATCACTGCTGAACTTCATCATCACTATACTACTCAATCACTGCTGAACAGCATCACTACATTACTCAATCACTGCTGAACTTCATCACTTACAGTACATTACTCAGTCACTGCTGAACTTCATCATCACTATACTACTCAATCACTGCTGAACAACTTCATCACTATACTACTCAATCACTGCTGAACAACTTCATCACTATACTACTCAATCACTGCTGAACTTCTTCATCACTATACTACTCAATCACATTTGAACTTCATCATCACTATACTACTCAATCACTGCTGAACTTCCTCATCACTATACTACTCAATCACTGCTGAACTTCATCATCACTATACTACTCCATCACTGCTGAACTTCATCATTACTATACTACTCAATCACTGCTGAACTTCCTCATCACTATACTACTCAATCACTGCTGAACTTCATCATCACTATACTACTCCATCACTGCTGAACTTCATCATTACTATACTACTCAATCACTGCTGAACTTCATCATCACTATACTACTCAATCTCTGCTGAACTTCATCATCACTATACTGCTCAATCACTTCTGAACTTCATCACTATACTACTCAATTACTGCTGAACTTCTTCATCACTGTACTACTCAATCACATTTGAACTTCATCACTATATTACTCAATCACTGCTGAACTTCATCACTATATTACTCAATCACTGCTGAACTTCATCTTCACTATACTACTCAATCACTGCTGAACTTCATCACTATACTACTCAATCACTGCTGAACTTCATCACTATACTACTCAATCACAGCTGAACTTCATCACTATACTACTCAATCACTGCTGAACTTCATCACTATACTACTCAATCACTGCTGAACTTCATCATCACTATACTACTCAATCAATGCTGAACTTCATCATCACTATACTACTCAAACACTGCTGAACTTCATCATCACTATTCTACTCAATCACAGCTGAACTTCATCACTATACTACTCAATCATTGCTGAACATCATCACTACATTACTCAATCTCTGCTGAACATCATCATCACTATACTGCTCAATCACTTCTGAACTTCATCACTATACTACTCAATTACTGCTGAACTTCATCATCACTATACTACTCAATCACTGCTGAACTTCATCACTATACTACTCAATCACTGCTGAACTTCATCATCACTATACTACTCAATCACTGCTGAACTTCATCATCACTATACTACTCAATCACTGCTGAACTTCATCATCACTATACTACTCAATCACTGCTGAACTTCATCATCACTATACTACTCAATCACTGCTGAACTTCTTCATCACTACTACTCAATCACTGCTGAACTTATTCATCACTATACTACTCAATCACAGCTGAACTTCATCACTATACTACTCAATCACTGCTGAACTTCATCACTATTCTACTCAATCACTGCTGAACTTCATCATCACTATACTACTCAATCAATGCTGAATTTCATCATCACTATACTACTCAATCACTGCTGAACTTCATCATCACTATACTACTCAATCAATGCTGAATTTCATCATCACTATACTACTCAATCACAGCTGAACTTCATCACTATACTACTCAATCACTGCTGAAAATCATCACTACATTACTCAATCTCTGCTGAACATCATCATCACTATACTGCTCAATCACTTCTGAACTTCATCACTATACTACTCAATTACTGCTGAACTTCATCATCACTATACTACTCAATCACTGCTGAACTTCATCACTATACTACTCAATCACATTTGAACTTCATCATCACTATACTAATCAATCACTGCTGAACATCATCATCACTATACTGCTCAATCACTGCTGAATTTCATCATCACTATACACTCACCTAAAGGATTATTAGGAACACCTGTTCAATTTCTCATTAATGCAATTATCTAATCTACCAATCACATGGCAGTTGCTTAAATGCATTTAGGGGTGTGGTCCTGGTCAAGACAATCTCCTGAACTCCAAACTGAATGTCAGAATGGGATAGAAAGGTGATTTAAGCAATTTTGAGCGTGGCATGGTTGTTGGTGCCAGACGGGCCGGTCTGAGTATTTCACAATCTGCTCAGTTACTGGGATTTTCACACACAACCATTTCTAGGGTTTACAAAGAATGGTGTGAAAAGGGAAAAACATCCAGTATGCGGCAGTCCTGTGGGCGAAAATGCCTTGTTGATGCTAGAGGTCAGAGGAGAATGGGCCGACTGATTCAAGCTGATAGAAGAGCAACTTTGCTTGAAATAACCACTCGTTACAACCGAGGTATGCAGCAAAGCATTTGTGAAGCCACAACACGCACAACCTTGAGGCGGATGGGCTACAACAGCAGAAGACCCCACCGGGTACCACTCATCTCCACTACAAATAGGAAAAAGAGGCTACAATTTGCAAGAGCTCACCAAAATTGGACAGTTGAAGACTGGAAAAATGTTGCCTGGTCTGATGAGTCTCGATTTCTGTTGAGACATTCAGATGGTAGATTCAGAATTTGGCATAAACAGAATGAGAACATGGATCCATCATGCCTTGTTACCACTGTGCAGGCTGCTGGTGGTGGTGTAATGGTGTGGGGGATGTTTTTTGGCACACTTTATGCCCCTTAATGCCAAATTGGGCATCTTTTAAATGCCATGGCCTACCTGAGCATTGTTTCTGACCATGTCCATCCCTTTATGGCCACCATGTACCCATCTTCTGATGGCTACTTCCAGCAGGATAATGCACCATGTCACAAAGCTCGAATCATTTCAAATTGGTTTCTTGAACATGACAATGAGTTCACTGTACTAAAATGGCCCCCACAGTCACCAGATCTCAACCCAATAGAGCATCTTTGGGATGTGGTGGAACGGGAGCTTCGTGCCCTGGATGTGCATCCCACGAATCTCCAACTGCAAGATGCTATTCTATCAATATGGGCCAAGATTTCTAAAGAATGCTTTCAGCACCTTGTTGAATCAATGCCACGTAGAATTAAGGCAGTTCTGAAGGCGAAAGGGGGTCAAACACAGTATTAGTATGGTGTTCCTAATAATCCTTTAGGTGAGTGTACTACACAATCACTGCTGAACATCATCATCACTATACTACTCAATCACTGCTGAACATCATCATCACTATAGTACTCAATCACCGCTGAACTTCATCATCACTATACTACTCAATCACAGCTGAACTTCTTCATCACTATACTACTCAATCACTGCTGAACTTCATCATCACTATACTACTCAATCACTGCTGAACTTCATCATCACTATACTACTCAATCACTGCTGAACTTCATCATCACTATACTACTCAATCACTGCTGAACTTCATCATCACTATACTACACAATCACTGCTGAACTTCATCATCACTATACTACTCAATCACTGCTGAACATCATCATCACTATACTACTCAATCACCGCTGAACTTCATCATCACTATACTACTCAATCACTGCTGAACTTCATCATCACTATACTACTCAATCACTGCTGAACTTAATCATCACTATACTACTCAATCACTGCTGAACTTCATCATCACTATACTACACAATCACTGCTGAACTTCATCACTATACTACTCAATCACTGCTGAACTTCATCATCACTATACTACTCAATCACTGTTGAACTTCATCATCACTATACTACTCAATCACTGTTGAACTTCATCATCACTATACTACTCAATCACTGCTGAACTTCATCATCACTATACTACTCAATCACTACTGAACTTCATCATCACTATACTACTCATTCACATTTGAACTTCATCATCACTATACTACTCAATCACTGCTGAACTTCATCATCACTATACTACACAGTCACTGCTGAACTTCATCATCACTATACTACTCAATCACTGCTGAACTTTCATCACTATTCTACTCAATCACATTTGAACTTCATCATCACTATACTACTCAATCATATTTGAACTTCATCATCACTATACTACTCAATCACTGCTGAACTTCATCATCACTATACTACTCAATCACATTTGAACTTCATCGTCACTATGCTACACAATCACTGCTGAACTTCATCATCACTATACTACTCAATCACATTTGAACTTCATCATCACTATACTACACAATCACTGCTGAACTTCATCATCACTATACTACACAATCACTGCTGAACTTCTTCATCACTATACTACTCAATCACTGCTGAACTTCTTCATCACTATACTACTCAATCACTGCTGAACTTCTTCATCACTATACTACTCAATCACTGCTGAACTTCTTCATCACTATACTACTCAATTACTGCTGAACTTCATCATCACTATACTACTCAATCACTGCTGAACTTCATCATCACTATACTACTCAATCACTGCTGAACTTCATCATCACTATACTACTCAATCACTACTGAACTTTATCATCACTATACTACTCAATCAATGCTGAACTTCATCATCACTATACTACTCAATCACTACTGAACTTTATCATCACTATACTACTCAATCACTACTGAACTTCATCATCACTATACTACTCAATCACTGCTGAACTTCATCATCACTATACTACTCAATCACTGCTGAACTTCATCATCACTATACTACTCAATCACTACTGAACTTTATCATCACTATACTACTCAATCAATGCTGAACTTCATCATCACTATACTACTCAATCACTGCTGAACTTCATCATCACTATATAACTCAATATTTACAAGCCAGTGGCTATACACTGACATTTTAGTGAATATGTTTTTTATACATTTTATTAGATTGCAATGTATCGTTAAAATCTCCATTTTTCCCCAATCCTTATAAACTCTGTCTTTTGGTAGTTTTGACCTGGTCAGTTTTGAAGATATTCATCTGATGTCTCTCTGTGTGTTCACATGATGGGTGGTCTGCTCCACTTGTCCCTCAGTAAACTTCCTCTTAAAATCTGGGGTAAATATAGCACCAGTTTACCACTTAAACCTTCTGATTTCTAATAAAGCAAAGGAAACAGACGTTTAGAGGAAAACTGTGTGTGTCTAAAGGGAAAAAGGTGTGGCTCATTATGGGTGGGGGCAGTTTAAATGATCATTAGTGACAACCTGAACACACACACTCACTTTAATGTCTATTTGTGTGTTTATTTTAATGTGTTTTAATATAAATTGGGGACATTGAAGGACATTCTCATGTGGAAAATCTATTTATTAGTGTTAGGGTTAGTCTATTAAATTAAGTAGCTGTGTATAAAAACAGTGCAGTTGTTTAGATTGCTATTTAGAAGTGTGTGTGTGTGTGTGTGTGTGTGTGTGTATGTTTGTGTGTGTGTGTGTGTGTGTGTGTGTGTGTGTGTGTGTGCTCAACTTTTGCTCTACTTGAGACTTACACATTTTTCTGGCTTTCCAGACTTCTTGGTTTATTTTCAGTATTTGAGTGTGTGTGTTTGAGAGAGAGAGAGAGAGAGAGAGAGAGAGTGGGTGTGAGTGTTTGAGTGTGTGAGTGTGATAGTGTGTGAGTGTTTGTGACTGTGTGACTGTGTGAGTGAGTTTGTTAGTGTATGTGTGTGTCTGTGTAATAGTGTGTGATTGAGTGTGACTGTGATAGTGTTTGAGTGTATTGTGGATAAGTGTTGTGCGTCACAGTTGCGCGTGTGTTTCCTAGTTTGAATAATTCCAGGCTGATTGTTTGGAATGTCATACTGAGGTCTAATGTTCCCGTTCGCTCAGGACACACACAGATTCATCATGTTCAAAACACTCTTTACTATATGAACCGTATGGAATCCACATGACAGTTCTGAAGTCTGTTCTGATTCATCACTGTTTGATAGGAATATTTACATTTATGACCATTCAATGGAGCAATCAATTATGTGCCTCTAACAGCAACATTCTCTTGAAATGTTCATTAAAACATGTCTGGCTCATGTCAATACAAAATCTAAAGAGAAAATATCAAATTATATTTTGCAAAATAAAGGATATTAAGCCTAATATAAGGACCATTAGGTTTTTTTATTTTTTATTTTATTGCATTGTCGCATTAATATCATGACAATTAAATACATTAACTCATTCTCATTAATGTATGGTAAAAATACCTCATACTCAATGTACGGTAATATCACATTTTATTAATGTATATTAAACATATCTCAATCAATGTATGGTAATAATATTTCATTTGCATTAATGTAAGGTAAAAATATCTCTTGCTCAATGTACGGTAATAATATCTAATTCTCATTAATATACGGTAAAAATATCTCATACTCAGTGTACGGTAATAATGTCTTATTCTCATTAACGTATGGTAAAAATATTTCATACTCATTGTACGGTAATAATATCTTATTCTCATTAACGTATGGTAAAATTATTTCATACTCAGTTTACGGTAATAATATCTTATTCTCATTAATGTATGGTAATAATATCTCATGCTCAATGTACGGTAATAATATTTAATTCTCATTAATATACGGTAAAAATATATCATTCAATTTATGGTAATGATATCTAATTCTCATTAACGTATGGTAAAAATATTTCATACTCAATGTACGATAATAATATCTCATTCTCAGTAATGTATGTTAAACATATCTCACTAAATGTGTGGTAATAATATTTAAGTCTCATTAATGTACGGTAAAATATCTCATACTCAATTTACGGTAATAATACCTAATTCTCAATATTGTATGTTAAACATATCTCACACAATGTACGGTAATAATATTTAATTTTCATTAATGTACCGTAACAATATATCACTCAATTTACGGTAATAATATCTAATTCTCATTAATATACGGTAAAAATATATCACTCAATATACGTTAATAATATCTTATTCTCATTCATTTACGGTAAAAATATATCACACAATGTAAGGTAATAATATTAAATTCTCATTAATGTATGTTAAAAACGTCTCATACTCAATGTACGGTAATAATATCTCATACTCATTAATGTACGGTAATAATATCTCATTCACAATAATGTACGGTAATAATATCTCTTTGTCATTAATGTAAGGTAATAATATCTTATTCTCATTAATGTACGGTAATAATATCTCACTCAATGAACGGTAATAATATCTCACTCAATGAACAGTAATAATATCTCATTCTCATTAATGTACGCTTATAATATCTCATGCTCAATGTACGGTAATAATATCTCAATCTCATTAATGTACAGTAATCATTTCTCATTCTCATTAATTTACGGTAATAATATCTAATTCTCATTAATGTACGGTAATAATTTCTCATTCTCATTAATCTACGGTAATAATGTCTCAATCTCATTAATGTACGGTAATAATATCTCATTCTCATTAATGTACGGTAATAATATCTCATTCACATTAATGTACGGTAATAATATCTTATTCTCATTAATGTACGGTAATAATATGTCATTCTCATTAATATACGGTAATAATATCTCACTCGATGTACGGTAATAATATCGCAATCTCATTAATGTACTGTAATAATATCTCATACTCAGTGTACGGTAATAATTTCTAATTCTCATTAATCTACGGTAATAATGTCTCAATCTCATTAATGTACGGTAATAATATCTCATACTCATTAATGTACGGTAATAATATCTCATTCACATTAATGTACGGTAATAATATCTCATTCACATTAATGTATGGTAATAATATCTCATTCTCATTAATGTATGATAATAATATCTCATTCTCATTAATTTATGGTAATAATATCTAATTCTCATTAATGTACGGTAATAATATCTCAATCTCATTAATGTACTGTAATAATATCTAATTCTCATGAATATATGTTAATAATATCTCATTCTCATTAATGTACGGTAATAATATCTCAATCTCATTAATGTACGGTAATAATATCTCATTCTCATTAATGTACTGTTATAATATCTAATTCTCATGAATATATGTTAATAATATCTCATTCTCATTAATGTACTGTAATAATATCTCAATCTCATTAATGTACGGTAATAATATCTCATTCTCATTAATGTATGGTAATAATATCTCAATCTCATTAATGTACGGTAATAATATCTCATTCTCATTAATGTACTGTAATAATATCTCAATCTCATTAATGTACGGTAATAATATCTCATTCTCATTAATGTACTGTAATAATATCTCATTCTCATGAATATATGTTAATAATATCTCATTCTCATTAATGTACGGTAATAATATCTCATTCTCATTAATGTACTGTTATAATATCTAATTCTCATGAATATATGTTAATAATATCTCATTCTCATTAATGTACTGTAATAATATCTCAATCTCATTAATGTACGGTAATAATATCTCATTCTCATTAATGTATGGTAATAATATCTCATTCTCATTAATGTACAGTAATAATATCTCATTCTCATTAATGTACTGTAATAATATCTCATTCTCATTAATGTACGGTAATAATATCTCAATCTCATTAATGTACAGTAATAATATCTCAATCTCATTAATGTACAGTAATAATATCTCATTCTCATTAATGTACTGTAATAATATCTCATTCTCATTAATGTATGGTAATAATATCTCATTCTCATTAATGTACAGTAATAATATCTCAATCTCATTAATGTACAGTAATAATATCTCATTCTCATTAATGTACTGTAATAATATCTCATTCTCATGAATATATGTTAATAATATCTCATTCTCATTAATGTACGGTAATAATATCTCATTCTCATTAATCTATGGCAAAAACACTTTCTATAAAGCCCATGTTTATAATGCATTTGAAAGGCATTATTATTCATTAGTAATGTTTCATAATACACCTTATAATATGTTGTAACTTCTCATAAATAATTGTAACCACTATTATAATACTTGATAATAATTACCTACTCAGAGTTATACCTTAGAGTATAATGCATTATAACACAAGCAATATTTAATTTTATCTGTTGAAGTTATTAAGTATTATATATATTTATATATATATAATAGGTATGCTTTAAGTAGTGACAAAAGCAATGTCTTATAAACATCCATAAGATATTTTATTAAGTGGTTATAAGACATTACAAGGCATGTTGTAATTTATATACATTACACATGCACAAAATACAAAATAACACGCATGCAGTGTACATTTTGAGACATTACAAAAGCAAAATATATATGTTGATCACACATGTAGCCAATCTTCTTGGTTGTAAACACACCTAAGAAAACAAGTCAAACTGATTATATGCTGGACTCTGTTCAGTAAACTTTAATGTTTGTGAATGTTATTTGGATATATAAGTTTGACTTGTAATGTTAATGTATGTTACACGTTTATGTTATGGCTGTTTATAAGAAGATATTGCTTTTGTAACTTTACTTAAAGCAGGTAAAGAACAGTTATTATATGATCACTTCATTTACATATACTGCTTTTGCATGACAGCACTTATATTATTAACTTTATTAGCTTTTGCTGTGTTAAAATTGGATGTTGCTTGTGTTATAATGCATTACACTCTAAAGTATAACTATGAATAGTGGAAGTCTTGTAATGTATTATAACACTAGTCATAATTATGAGAAGTTATAACTTATTATAAGGTGTATTATGAGACATTATGAATGCAGTATAATGCCTATTCAATGCATCGTAAATATGGGCTTCAAAGAAAGTGTTACCGAATATCTCATGGTCAATGTACGGTAAAAATATCTCATTCTCATTTACTGTGAGGTAAAAATTTTCTCATGACCGTAATAAAGTGATACAAATCATCCTGTCGGGACACAAAAGAGTTTTAAATTGTATTATTATTAAAATCTGCATGAATTCAGTGAAGCAGAGACTACCATAATGCACAGTATACTTATAATTATACTTATCAATTGAAATAATATATCGTTTTTTATGCTACAGCTTTGAGAATGAATTGTTCTTTAGGCTTAATTGTCATGAAAATAATGTTAAAACAATTCTTAAAAATAGACTTCATTCTCTTGTCATTTTTTGTTTCAAACTGATGCATGTTAAATGCAAACTGATGAAAGTTGCTTGTTTACTCACAAGACTGTGCAGATCTTATTTGAGCATGTTATGAAGTCTTTATGCAGTTTCATTGCGACATACAGTTGTGGTGTAATATCTCACCAGTGTTCACTGTGTTTCAACCAGGAATTTGCTTCTGTAGTTCTGTGGTTTCCCAGGATGCTTAGGGCTCAGTGAGGATTTGACTAAAAGCTGTAAATGGCCTCATGTTTCTGCAAACACTTTAGTCTCCTCAGATTACTCTGTGGCTGTTTCATTTGATCAGAGGATAAAGGAAATAGTTTGACAAACATTGTTTATGAAACTAATTGTTTTCCTGAATTTTTTTTTGCAGATCCCAATTTCGTCCGGACGTTTCTGACGACGTACCGATCATTCTGTAAACCTCAAGAGCTGCTGGATCTGCTCATGGAGAGGTGAGAATGTTAAAACAGTGTAAATACAATCCACATTCAAGTGCACTGTACATGTGTTTAAGAAGAATCAAATGTCATTGTAGTGTCTATGAAAATGGCTCTTTTTACGCCTGTGTGTATGTGTGTGTGTGAGTGTGTGTTTGGGTGTGAGTGTGTGAGTGTGAGTGTGTGTGTGTATGTGTGTGTGTGAGTGTGTGTTTGGGTGTGAGTGTGTGAGTGTGAGTGTGTGTTTGGGTGTGAGTGTGTGAGTGTGAGTGTGTGAGTGTGTGTGTGAGCGTGTATTTATCACTTTGTGGGGACCAAATGTCCCCATAAGGATGGTAAAACCCGAAATGTTTGACCTTGTAGGGACATTTTGTCGGTCCCCATGAGGAAAACAGCTTATAAATCATACTAAATTATGTTTTTTGAAAATGTAAAAATGCAGAATGTTTTCTGTGAGGGTTAGGTTTAGGGGTAGGGTTAGGTTTAGGGGATAGAATATAAAGTTTTTACAGTATAAAAACCATTATGTCTATGGAAAGTCCCCATAAAACATGGAAACACAACGTGTGTGTGTGTGTGTGTGTGTGTGTGTGTGTGTGTGTGTGTGTGTGTCTGTCACAGGTTTGAAATTCCTGAACCGAAGCCCACAGAAGCAGACCAGATGGCTCTGGAGAACGGTGATCAGCCACTGAGTGCAGAACTCAAACGATTCCGCAAAGAGTTTGTGCAACCTGTACAGCTCAGGTACACACACACATTGAAAATCCCATTGATTTTCTCCATAGGCCAATTGATTATTAACCATAACTTATTAATCTTTAAAGACAGATCTACCGTGAGCTCTGAGGTTCTGCTGAAGACATGAGTCCATGTTATTTCAACCTCATTTTCAATAAATCATGCATAATAGTAGAAAACCTGCAACCCATAATCCCGAAGAGAAATCCACCAATCAGAGAGTTGCAGCAAACAAAGCCCATCAAAAGAACTCTAAATATCATGAACATCACAGACTGACATTTCTTTAGATATCTCATGCGGTCTGTCTGTCTGTCTGTCTGTAGGGTGTTGAATGTGTGCAGGCACTGGGTCGAGCATCATTTCTATGATTTTGAGAGAGATGCGCAGTTGCTACGGCAACTAGAGGAGTTTATCGGGATGGTCAGAGGTACAAACACAAACTCAACTGCTTGTTATAATTGTAGAAATATAACGTTTCCTTCTTCACTTGTCATCTCAGTCTAAGAAGTCATTTGTCTCTATGCTGAAAGTGAAAATGCTGCACCATGCTACAAAATTACGACCAATCGAAACACATTTGATGCTTGTCGATGTTCATAAAAAGTGTTTTTGCACATATGTGATCTCTCTGACATCGGTCATGTGACCTGTCGGCAGGTAAAGCCATGAGGAAGTGGGTGGAGTCCATCACTAAAATCATCCAGAGGAAGAAACAGGCTCAAGCGAACGGCCCGAGTCACAACATCACGTTCGAGAGCTCGCCGCCGCCCATGGAGTGGCACCTCTGTAAAGCCGGGCAGACCGATCAGTTTGAACTTATGACCCTTCACCCCATAGAGATCGCCCGACAGCTCACGCTCCTGGAGTCTGAATTCTACAGGTGATCTCCTCGCTCAGCTTTTAAAGGGATACTTCACCCAAACATGAAAATTCGGTCATTTACTCACACTCATGTGGTTCCAAACCCTTAGGACTTTCTTTCTGCAGTGGAACAGAAAGGAGATGATAGACAGAATGTACACGCTGCTCTTTTCCATACAATGAAAATGAAAAATCCCCATAAAAGAAGCCCACATGTCTTCTGATATCATCCGATAGCTCTGAAATTGCAGTCATTATTCACTGAAAATCTTAAGAAAATAACTGCAAGTCATATGGACTACATTTCCGATCTGAGTGGTCAAATGAACACTTGAGCGATTCATTTAAAATGTTCAATGCGTAAAGTTTTCTTAATCACGATTTATGGATTTACCGGTGTTGACATTAGATTCTGAGCACTGGTTAGAGTAGGATGAAACATTCACGATGTGTCCGGGGTCATTACATTGACACACACACACACACACACCGAAACAGTGATTCTGTGTCAATGATCAGGTGATGGAGAAAGCACTTAATTGCAAAACAAGACGTCTGTAGAGCTTTTCATGTGGAGTTGAAAATGGTGCGAATCATGTAAATGTGACTTTACGGTTGCTCGATCTGCGGGAGTGGATATAATTAGTCAACCTCTCACTTACACTTTTGGGAAATGTGTTAATGGTGATATTTTAGTGCATTACTGTCTTTATATTGTGCAGTACTGATTTTGGAAAATGTTAATAAAGCATTATTGTAAAAAAATTTGTTAAGAAGGAACTAAATGCAATTTGACAGGAAATAAGTTTACACTGAGCAGAGTTTCGCTACAAAATTTTGCTGCCGGCCAATGTGTCCGGGAATTACCGGACAAACTGATCATCTCATTTCGCTGTTTATTTTGCACTGAAACATGATGACTATATGTGATATTATGACACAATCAAGTCAAATGAACAATAAACGTTTATATAGCTGCTTTTCCGTTAATAACAGAGGGCGAAGCAAAAAGCTTAACTGCGATTTCCCACATATCTTTTGTTCACACAGAAATATTAAAATAATTAAAAGATTATGTCACGATTTCTCATCTTTGCTAATTTTTTTCTCTTTATTTTTATGACACTTTTCCTCAGATTTTGCACAGAAGTGTTTTGCTGCTGTTAAAAATGCCGCAGGCTGCTTTTCCCAGTGTGCGGGATACAACCTGCTGTAGTTGCGGATTAAGAAGTTTAAACCTCCGTGGCATCATTGGGATGGTGTCACGCTGTACACTCGTGGCATCAAATAAAGAGATTGCTGACGCTTCACATATTGTGTCCAAAAATGTTTGAATTTGTCAGACATTGGGAAGTTTTAACAGTGAAAAAAACTGTATTTACCAGCTAACAGAAACACTGATATAAAGTCAGATTTCAGCCATTTTAAAATCTGTGATTAATCGCGATTAACTGAAAAATCAAACGATTCATCTACTTTCATTATTTGTCATTTTGGTGTTCAACAAATCAGAGCAGCTATGAAATCCTTCAAGGATTCTGTTTTTATCAAACTCACAGCATAGGGGTTTGGACCCACATGAGGGTGAGTAAATAATGACCGAATTTTCATTTCTGGGTGAATGATCGCTTGAAATTCTGTTGGTCTGTATTCATGCAGTACTTGAATGTCTTTGTTTCATTATGAGGGAAACGGCTGGAGATCCTGTTTGTATTTATATGTTCTACTCAGTTGCCAGCCGTCTGTAGAGAAAATGGGGCACTTTGACACAATAGAGAGTACAGCTGCATTTCACACACTCACAGACATACACACTTCCCTTCACCTCTGTGGGAACAGCCAGTGAGCGTTGTACCCAAGATCACCACCTCCGATCCGTTTCCCAGGAGGCCGTTCGGGTCACCCATCTCCCAACACTCTCAACCAAACACACACACACACACACACACACACACACACACACACACACACACACATACACACAGCTGATGACTGAAGGAATATTCCTGAATATTTTCAATTCCAAAAATTCAAATAATCATCTTGTCTGTGTATAGTGTTTAGAGGGTGTTGAAACAGAAATGTGAAGCGCTCACAAGAGTTCTTCAGTATAAATGTTTGTTATTACTGCTATAAAGGGGGTCTGTGTATCTCAGCGAGTATTGATGCTGACTATCACACCTGGAGTCGTGAGTTTAAATCAGGGCGTGCTGAGTGACTCCAGTCAGGTCTCCTAAGCAACCAAATTGGCCCAGTTGCTAGGGAGGGTAGAGTCACATGGGGTAACCTCCTCGTGGTGGTGATTAGTGGTTCTCTCAATGGGGCGTGTGGTGAGTTGTGTGTGGATCGTGGAGAGTAGCATGAGCCTCCACATGCTGTGAGTCTCCGCGGTGTCATGCACAACGAGTCACGTGATCAGATGCGCCGATTGACGGTCTCAGAAGCGGCGGCAACTGACACTCGTCCTCTGCCCCCCGGATTGAGGCGAGTAACCGTGCCACCACGAGGACTCCGAGCGCATTGGGGATTGAGCATTCCAGATTGGGAGAAAATCACATAAAAAAACAATTACTGCTATAACGAGTCTAAATCATCTGGGTATGTGTTTCTGATGTCATTCCTGTGGGGGAGTTTTGCTCATGTAAGCAGTGTTTGGCAGACATCACATCACGTTCCTTCCTGGTTTCAAGCTAAAGTAACTGGATTTACTGCACTGATGAGATCTGTGTTAAGAAAGATATACACACAATTTCTTATTGTCCTTACATCTGACCTTTGACCTTTTTCCTGTAGGGCGGTTCAGCCATCAGAGTTGGTCGGCAGCGTTTGGACTAAAGAAGACAAAGAGATCAACTCGCCAAACCTGCTGCGGATGATCCGTCACACGACTAACCTCACGCTGTGGTTCGAGAAGTACGACACGCTCTCGACTTTCCGTCTCGTTTCATCCGTGCCGTTCGGATACTGACGCTTTTCTCTTGTCTCTCAGGTGCATCGTAGAAACGGAGAATGTGGAAGAGCGTGTGGCCGTGGTGTCACGTATCATCGAGATTCTCCAGGTGTTTCAGGAGCTGAATAACTTCAATGGCGTTCTGGAGGTGGTGAGCGCCATGAACTCCTCTCCTGTGTACAGACTCGATCACACATTTGAGGTGAGACACTTTGAGGTGACTTGCATTTTCCAAGTTCTCGAGTGGTACAAAAACACATTCATTAATTGTTTCCGGACAAAACGAGCAGAAGACTGAGATATAGAAGGCCATGTATCCGTGTTTTCTACACCGGGGGTTTTCACATGCCAGGGACCCTCAAATATGATGATCCCATTGTGAGGGATAAAATAAAAAGGCAGTTATATATTCTCAAATATAAAAAGACCCATTTATATTGTGGAACAAAAATAGTACGCATGATATTAAAAATACAAATCATTTACAAAATATTTCCAAAACAACTTATGAAGGAAAATATGTACGGGTCATGAGGCTTGATTAATTACATACATTTTAATGAAACATTTTTAATATGATTAATCACACTAAATTAATGTGTAAAGCGGCAGCCCTAATTATTTTTGATTTCATTTTGATAAAGATTTCTCGATTCATGGAGTTTTGTTACAGAGTTGAAATGCGTTCATATTAAAATGAGTTTTATTTATTTTTTGTGTAATTTCAGTAGCGTAAAGGAATATTCCAACACGAGTTAATCAATGCTGTCGATGAGATTAACTTGAACCCGGAATATTCCTTTAAACCAAAACAAAAAGAAAATTTCACAAAAATTATTTTATGTTTTTTTTATTATTATTTATTTATTAAAATACTTATGGCTGTCAATAAAATAAGATAATTGTTGTTAATATATTGATGTTCAGTCTTTAGAAAGCAGAATGAAACCATTAAAATATAAAATGATGTAAATGTGTTATTTTTATTGTGCTAAACCTAGTTAATTCATATCTTTAAGGGGTCATGACATGCCTTCTTTAGTATTGTAATATGTTTCTTGACATATAAAGTCAAATATTTGTAAACATGATCATTTTCCACCCTCATTCTGACAGAAACACTCTGTTTTGGTGCTGCTTCTCCTTTAAGACTTGACAGTACACGCCCACTGTTCTGATTGGCTCTGTCATCTCACTGCTCACCGCTGCCTAAAAATACGTATTGTGAAAAACCCCCTTACACCCCGTTTGAAAACCTCTATTCAACACAATGGTGGAGCCTCATAAAAGTTAATTTGGTAACCGATCTGACAAATTCAGCAAGTATTTCAACCCAAATAACTCTGAAGTCTTTTTGATTGATTGATTGATTGATTGACTGATTTAAAAAACAGTTCAAAAGAGTCATGAGTCAGAGTGCACTGTTCACACTGGATGTCTTTTGATGGACGCCTCATCCATCATGTGCAACTGATCGCTTTAACATTGTTTTATATTGATTACTTCAGCAAATCCCGAGCAGACAGAGGAAGACTCTGGAGGAAGCTCATGAACTGAGTGAAGATCATTATAAGAAGTATCTGGTCAAACTCCGATCCATCAACCCGCCCTGTGTGCCGTTCTTCGGTACGTCACAGTCACGCAGTCCCTTTCTCACTCGATAAGATCACTTATATGATCATGTTGTCGTGATTGTGTGCATTTGATTTCAGGCATTTATTTAACAAATATTCTGAAAACGGAGGAGGGCAATCCGGACTTCTTAAAGAGACACGGCAAAGAGCTCATCAACTTCAGTAAACGACGGAAAGTGGCGGAAATCACGGGTGAAATCCAGCAGTATCAGAACCAGCCGTACTGCTTACGTGTGGAGAGCGACATACGGGTCAGAACACGCAACACACACCTGATGGGTTATAAATGCAACTAACCGTATAATCCAGTATAGTTAGGATAGCAAAATAATATCTATTGATGTTTGTCTAAATAATATTTATGTAAACATTTCTGGGTTGCCACTTTATGTTCAGTGCAAAATCTAAATCCTGGAGTAAAACCAGATGAGAAGCCCTGAACTCTACTTGGAAAAGCAATAGAAATGTAGACATTCTGCACAATAGAACGAACTGATTTAGTTTTTGTTGTCGTTGCAGAAATTCTTTGAGAATTTGAATCCAATGGATGACATGACAGAGAAAGAGTTTGCCGACTACCTGTTTAACAAATCTCTGGAGATTGAGCCGCGTAACGCTCGTACGCTGCCCCGATTCGTAAGTCTGACGTGCACTCGTGTAGAGTTACACAACACACACACGACACACCGTGTGCCCTCGTATTCACCTCCTGATCTGACGCTCGTGTATTAAAGTACTTACGAATCTAAACCAGAAAAGTGCAGATTTACAAACACTTTGCCTCTTGTGTTTGCAGGATTTACTTGTGTAACAGTGAAAAAACAAAAACATCACGCACATGAAACTTACCAGAATGCAACATGTTTTGGAAATATTGAATTTGGAATTTGCAAAATATAAAAAACACAATAATGCCTCAACTATGGATATGTGAACATCACCTTGCAATTAAGGAATGTTTAACTCAATATGTCCACAAACATTTCAAGCATTTAAGCACTTTAGAGCTGAAGTGTTTAAAGGGACAGTTCACCAAATGTGAGAATTCACTCTTCATTTACTCACCCTCATGCTGTTCCAGATGTGTGTGACTTTCTTTCTTCTGCAGAACACAATTTTGTAGAAGAATATTTCAGCTCTGAAGGTCCATACAATGCAAGTGAATGATGACCAGAACTTTGAAGCTCCAAAAAGCACATAAATGCAGCATAACAGTAATCCATAAGACTCCAGTGGCTTAATCAGAAGTGATTTTCTAGGTGTGGGTGAAAACCTTTTATATTCTAAATCACCATAATAACTTTTACTTTAAGATGTGAAAGTCAAGCTAAACAGGCACAACATGTGATTTTTAGATGTGAAAGTGAAAGTAGAGATTCATAGTAAAAAAGGACTTAATTATTGTTCTGTTTCTCACCCACACCTATCCTATCCCTTTAGAAGACATGGATTAAACCACTGGAGTCTTATGGATTACTTTTATGCTGCGTTTATGTGCTTTCTGGAGCTTTAAAGTTCTGGTCACCATTCACTTGCATTGTATGGACTTACAGAGCTGAAATATTCTTGTAAAAATCTTTTGTGTTCTGCACAAGAAAGAAAGTCACACACATCTGGGATGGCATGAGGATGAATAAATAATGAGAGAATTAAAATTTTTGGGTGAACTGTCCCTTTAAGGACAGGGTCAACTCTATAAAGAAGGCAGATTTTTACTGAAAAGTTAAAATCTAGAGTTTTGGGTGAACAATTCCTTTTGTAAATCAGAGAGATTATTTGTCAATGTGTGTTGGTTGATTTTCATCTCATCTCTCAGCCGAAGAAATACAACTGTCCTCTGAAGTCACCCGGTGTTCGCCCGTCTACCGTGCGCCAGGGTACGATGCGCCACCCTACGCCGCTGCAGAACGAGCCACGTAAGATCAGTTACAGCCGGATCCCAGACAGCGAGACAGAGAGCAGCGCCGCTTCTGCGCCAAACTCCCCCCGCACACCCCTCACACCACCTCCTGCGTCTGCCGCATCCAGCTCCACTGAGATCTGCAGCGTGTTCGACTCGCCACAGGGACCATCAAGCCCCTTTCACTCCAGTATGTGTCATCACACACACTAACACACAAACAAGCATACTACATGCACAAACACACACACAACAAGCATACTAAACACACAAACACACAAGCAAGCAAACAACATGCATTAACACACACATATACAACACACAAATACAAGTATACTACACGCACATTCATACTATACTCACGAACTAGCAAACTGCACGCACAAACAAGCATACTACATTCAGTACAACATACACATACAAGCATACATCTCACAAGCATACTATGGACTCAAACAATACTATGCACACAGTCATACTACACTCACAATTTAGCATGCAACACACACATACAAACATACAGTGCACAAACTAGCCTACAACACATAAGCATGCATACAACAACACAGACATACTTCACTCACAAACTAGCATACTATGCACAAACTAGCATACACCACTCAATCAGGCATACAGCACACACAAACAAGCATTCTATTAACACAAGCGTACTTTGCACTCAAACAAGCATGCTATGCACCCAAACAAGCATGCTGTGAACACAATCAAACATGCTATGTACACAAACAAGCATACTATGCACTCAAACAAGCAAGCTGTGAACACAATCAAGCATGCTATGAACACACACAAGCATGCTATGAACACATACATACTTTGCACACAAACAAGCATACTACACAGTCATGCTACACTCACAAACTAGCATGCTATGAACACAAACTAGCATGCTATGAACACAAACTAGCATGCTATGAACTCAAACAAGCATACTACGAACACATGCAAGCATACTACGAACACAGGCATACTACACTCACAAACAAGCATGCTATGAACACAAACTAGCATGCTATGAACACAAACTAGCATGCTATGCACCTAAACAAGCGTGCTGTGAACACAATCAAGCATGCTATGCACCCAAACAAGCATACTATGCACTCAAACAAGCAAGCTGTGAACACAATCATGCATGCTATGAACACAAACAAGCATGCTATGAACACATACATACTTTGCACACAAACAAGCATACTACACAGTCATACTACACTCACAAACTAGCATGCTATGAACTCAAACAAGCATACTACGAACTTAAACAAGCATACTACGAACTCAAACAAGCATACTACGAACACAAGCAAGCATACTACGAACACAGGCATACTACACTCGCAAACAAGCATGCTATGAACACAAACTAGCATGCTATGAACACAAACTAGCATGCTATGAACACAAACAAGCATACTACGAACTCAAACAAGCATACTACGAACTCAAACAAGCATACTACGAACACAAGCAAGCATACTACGAACACAGGCATACTACACTCACAAACAAGCATGCAACATGCACAAATAAGCATACAGCACACAAATAAGCATGCAACATGCACAAATAAGCACACACCACACAAGCAGGCATACAGCACACAAATAAGCATACTACACAGTCATACTACACTCACAAACTTGCATGCAACACACTAACAAGCATACTACAGACATTCATACTACACTTACAAATAAGCATGCAACATACACAAACAAGCATAATACATATACAATCGTACTACTCACACAAATAAGCATGCAACATACAAAATCATACTATGCACAAACTAGCTTACACCACACAAGCAGGCATACATGACACATGAGTGTGTCAGTGTTCTGATCTGATCCTGTGCCAGTTTATGTTCGTATCATGATGATATGATGGAATAAACTGACTGTAGATCAGCTGTTCTGATGGTGTGACAGTAAATGAGTGTCACACATCCGTCTCTCTCTCTCTCTGATTCTGACAGACAGCGACACAATATTTGCCCCGGTCACGCTACCACATGGCCCACGTTAGTATATAAACTCTCTCTCTCTCTGTCTGTCTCTCCCTCTCTCTCTCTGTCTGTCTGTCTCTCTCTCTCTGTCTGTCTGTCTCTCTGTCTGTTTTTCTCTCTCCCTCTCTGTCTGTCTGTGTCACTGTCTGTCTGTCTCTGTCTGCCTCTCTGTCTCTGTCTGTCTCTCTCTCTGTCTGTCTGTATCTCTGTCTGTCTGTCTCTGTCACTGACGTCACACTCATATTTTCTCATGTTTTGTGATATGAATCGAGTTATGTGGACATTTAGAATCAGTGTGTTTTTATTTCAGTGTCACAGATGTAAAAAAGGGTCAGTTCACTTTGTCAATTCTCATTTTTGGGTGAACTATCCCTTTAAAACGATCTGTTTTGAGTGACGTACGCTGTGCTGTTGATATCTGTGCATTACTGCTGCATGTGCAGCTCAGTGTTCATCATGTGACGTGCTTCCCAGCATCCTCTGCTTCATTCATCCTTTCATATCTCGTATTAAGTCATCACAGTTCAAAGGGTCATTTCACAGGTCATGGGGTCATCACTGAGGGTCAAGGGTCAGTGTGTGTGTGAAATTGGTGTTTTCTGTGTGTGTCTCAGGGTCATCTTCAGTGTCGTCTATGGTGGGATTCCTGCGGTGTGATGATGCTCCTGTACCTCCACCCGTCCCTCCTCGCCGCCGCCCAGAGTCTGCCCCCGCCGAGTCATCGCCCTCAAAGGTGCCCAGAAACACCTGCCGTGTTATTAGTATTTTGAATTACTTGTGTTTTAAGATAAAAGGTATACAAAAACACACACAATAGATTTCTTGAACAATTTCTAATGTACAGAGGGATCTGGCACTAAGACATATCTGTAAGACCCCATGAAATAGTTTGATTGGCACAGTATGGGGCTGCTCAGGGGAGCATGTAAGACTGTGTAGAGACACCTGTCTCTACTGTGGTCAACCGTTGGATGATCTGCGTCTTGCTTTTTTAGTTTTAAACACAAGAACATTTTGGGTCTGAACGTAAGAAAGCCTGTTTATGCCACGTCAAATAAAACTCAAATCCAGCACATAAGTTATTATTTTGAGTTATCACATTATTTACAGGTACAAATGATGGAGTCAGTATCTAGGGATGTACCTCTTTATTTAGAACTACCCATGGACACCAACTCAGTAATTTGAGAGATATTATGGCATTATTTTGAAATTGTATCATGGAATAATGAGATATCAAAATAATAAGATACTCGAATACCAACTAAAATATGAGAATATTTCCAAATAATGATGTTCACACAAAATAGAGATATTTCAAGATAATGAGATGCTAACTTCAAATTATGAATTACTTTTTTTTGACGCGGTGGAGACGAGCTTCCATATGAATGGCGTTTAAGTCTTTTGTCAGTGTTATTTGTATAATTTGAATGTGTGCGTTTGTCTTTCAGATGATGTCAAAGCATTTGGACAGTCCGCCTGCGATTCCTCCACGCCAACCCACCACGAAGGTTTACTCGCCACGTTACTCGCTCACAGAGCCACCCGACAGCCCCCCCACCCTGCCTCCACGGGAACCGGTGAGAACGCCCGATGTCTTCTTGAACTCCCCCCTCCACCTGCAGCCGCCCCCGCAGGGCCGACGCTCCGAACTGAGTCAGACCTTTTTCCCCCCCTCACCCTTCAGTCCGCTCCCCCCACAAACCCCGTCACCGCTAGGACCGCGCAGACACCTGCCCTCCCCCCCGCTCCAGCCCCTGGACTGTGACCCACCACAGGGGGTCGCCGGACCGCCCGTACCACCACGACAGAGCACGTCCCAGTCGCCCATCCCCAAACTCCCTCCCAAGACCTACAAAAGGGAGTCGGCTCACCCGTTCGTGCATCGCGACGGCCCGCCCCTCCTGGAGAACGCAAACCCTTCGTAGAGGATGACACACAACGGACTGCAGTACAGAACCACGCAGAACACTCAAAGACAATTTAAAAGCCAGTGTTGGATCTCACCAGACAAAAACAAACAAATGCAACAATGTGCCCTTATAGCGCCAGTCCCAGACAATTGCGTTTTCATAAAGTGCACATCACGTTGAGATTTCCTGACCCCGTTGGGGGAATTCTGTGTATTTTTGTGTTTCATGTGGCTGTTGTTCGTTTAGTGTTTGTTCATTTCAATGGTTTTGTTTCTGTTTGGCTGCCCCTCCCCCCCCTGCACACAGCCAAACGCTTGACAAATGTACTGAGAAACGAACACATAAACCTGCTGGACGACTGTACAGTTTCTGGACTCAAGCATTTGTGAGCCAGCAGACTTATGAGTACCGTGGCTTTAAGGTACCCTCGCACACCAAAGAGGTACTCAAGAAACACAATGATTGTCCTTTATGTCTTCAAACTTTTATTTTCAAAATCGTGTGTGTTTGCCAACAAGTATGTAAAGAACAGCGATCACCTTCTTAAAACAAGGGAATAAAAGTGTTTCTACCACTGTATGCCAGACACTAGCCATGAAAATGTGTTCAAAACAAAAAAAGTAAAGTGAGCTTCACTAATTAACAAGCAAATATTTAGGGAAATGTATGGATTTTTGAAGACATCTTAATACAGTATGTGACGCAAACATTAGATTCCACGAAACACTTTCAGCTCAACGAATGCAAAAATATGTCTGTATTTCCTCCATGTCATGCACCTTATTAGTGACTTTTCAGCTGCTCTGTAAAGAGATTCCACCAAACACTGGTGATTGTCATCTACATAACTAATTCTGCATATGGATCTCTAAACTACCAGGGCAGGATAAAGCTCCTTTCATGTGAAAGTTGTCGTGTTATCCAGCTGACACAGGTCAAGTCAATCACTGCACGATAAATGAAACCTGTGTTCTAGACCTGTGCTAAGCATGAAGAAGTGATGTCAGAAAGAAAGAGAAAGGAGTGTTTTATCCATTTATTATAATATGCAATTCCCGGTCACGATCCAGTATTAACTACAGAATGTTACAAGAGCTTTTCTTCTCAAACAGGGAAACACTGTATCATTACATCATAACTGCACAATACTCAGATGAAATGTATTACATCTGTTTAGGGAAGTAAAGTCTGTGACTGAGATTGTTCTGGTCCAGGGTTACTCTCCACCAGACTCTGAATTCTGGCCAGTATGATTTCATTGGCGCAGCTGCAGTCTCCACTCCCGTAGGGGGCGCTGATGGTCAACACATTCGCCACACGAAGAACCTCCCCGTCTTCAGTCACCGGGATTCTGTTTTTCTCCAGCCACAGACACAGATTATCCCGCCGTGTTTTGAGCTGCTCGGAGCTGAGATCCTGAGCTCGGTCCGGCAGGAACACACTCTTCAGTCGTCTCTCGGTTTCCTCCGTTCCCCTCCTGAGAATCTGAACATCTCTCACAGCATGACCCAAAACCACCCTCACGGATGGACGCTCTTTCTCTTGGAGGGTCACCAGCACCACACTTCAAATTAAAACAAAAAGGGAGCATAACACATCATTTCAGCAAACTGATTAAAAAAAATAAGTGATTCACTGGTTCATGACTCATTGATAATAAGGTGATAATGTTTTCGATTCACTAAAAAGAGTCAGTTGTTTGGGAACTGCACCGGTCACACTGAATGTTTCTGATTCAATAAAAGAATCAAGAGTCATTTGTTTGGGAATCGGGGTACACCAATAATGTTGCATAAAATAAAATAATCTGCTGATTAGTCATTTGTTTGGGAGTCAGTGTCAGACTTCACTAGCCACATTTCTGATTCAATAAAAGAATCAGCTCAAGAGTCATTTGTTTGGGAA
The DNA here is from genome assembly GCF_025860055.1 of Xyrauchen texanus. Classification (NCBI taxonomy): domain Eukaryota; kingdom Metazoa; phylum Chordata; class Actinopteri; order Cypriniformes; family Catostomidae; genus Xyrauchen; species Xyrauchen texanus. The sequence goes on along the minus strand of NC_068314.1, from coordinate 1,039,694 downwards.
TCGATACACTAGTTGTGCTACAGGTTTTTGATTCAACAAAAGAATCTGCTGATTAGATGAATTTGTTCGAGAGTCAGTGTCAGACTTCACTAGTCACGCTGTATGTTTCTGATTCAGAAAAGAATCGGCTCATAAGGGCCATTCCGACTCGATTCGCAAACATTACACGAATCGGACATTACTACTGTTTAAAAGTGCAGCAGGTGTTCAGAAAAACTGGACTCAAATTGGTTCCGGATACAAAGAGAAACAAAAAGTACAAACTTAAGTTTTGCCCCCGCACAAAAGCAGAAGATAATTTTGAGAGGGTCGTGTTCACAAGCGATTCATATCATAATGCCAAACAAACACTCGGGTTCAATAACGTCATACATTTGGCTCTCCAGTCTCCACATACGATGACATGCATTAATCAAAAGTTAATCGTAAATAAGAGCTGTTTATACAGTTATGCGTGATGTTATTGATTATATTCTTCATTATGTCTTTACCTGGCAGACACCGGATCCACTGTGAACACAAAACCCTCAAACTGCTGCTGTTCGTGAGCTGTTACACAAACCTCCTGATTTACAAACTCCTGCCACTGATGTGGACTCATCTCACTCCACTGCACCATCTCTGATCAAACAATATTCACATCACAGATAATCAATGCGACGAGTTCATCGACTCACTTTCTCCATGTAACGCAGCATTTATACGCAGTACGTATGACGTCATTCACTCTGTCCTGTGATTGGCCGGCTAGCACAGCGTGGTATCATGGGTAACGTAGTTTTTCCTAGTATGTTCCGTATGCGTCAGGCGGCTGTTTGTATGGCGTTTAATGTTGGACAAAACAGCGCAAGCGCAAAAACACAGCGCGCAAGTGAATTTCAACAGTTTCTGTCAGGACTTTACTATTTCACATTATGTCTTGATACGGGCAACGTGGAGGCGGTGAGTCCTATTAAACCTATGTTAATAATATGTATAAATGGTTTAAACTCAGAGTTCATTATCTGTCAAATATGACTTTTTATTGTGTGGTGTCGCGAGCTGTTAACTGTAACGGTAACTAACGCGTGCATCAGTAAAAACTAACATCAATAATACTACTTATAATAGTCTTCTAAATAAAGGATATGACAGAAAATGGGTTAAGATGTTTGCATGTTTAATGTCAGTATGAATGTGAGTTTGTTATATTTCCAATGTTTTTATTTACATTATAAACACTGTTTTGTCGATTAATGTTAATTGTGTAAATTATCAAGATTTACAACGAGTATTAAACAGAGTTCTATGAATGTTTGATATTTTAAAGCTGTATTTGTGTATACGTTTTTATATAAAATCTTTCCAATCAGAAAATGTATTATTAAAAAAAGTAATGTTTAGGGAATGTGGGCGAAGTTTGACCTAGCAGCATTTTTAGCATTGACTTCTTAAAGGAACATTTCACCCAAAAATGAAAATTCACTCATCATTTATTTACCCTCATGTGCAGAGCTCTGAAGAGGACAGGGCTGGCAGTTTTTTCTGAAATAGTTTTGTGTTCCATCGCCATAAGTTTACCATAGGAAAGTGGTTATTATGATTTTATTATAAATACAATGATATTTAAGCTTAAAATAATAGTTAACATTGTGTAAAACAATTAAGAGAATGTTTAAAAGTATGTACTTTGTATAGGCTATATACAGTATCTCACAAAACTGAGTACACTCCTCACATTTTTGTAAATATTTGATTATATCTTTTCATGTGACAACACTGAAGAAATGACACTTTGCTACAATATAAAGTAGTGCGCGTACAGCTCGTATAACAGTGTAAATTTGCTGTCCCCTCAAAATAACTCAACACACAGCCATTAATGTCTAAACCGCTGGCAACAAACGTGAGTACACCCCTAAGTGAAAATGCCCAAATTGGGCCTAATTAGCCATTTTCCCTCCCCGGTGTCATGTGACTCATTAGTGTTTCAAGGTCTCAGGTGTGAATGGGGAGCAGGTGTGTTAAATCGCCATGGCCTCGCCATGGTCGACCAAAGAAGTTGAGTGTATGTGCTCAGCATCATATCCAGAGGTTGTCTTTGGGAAATAGACGTATATGAGTGCTGCCAGCATTGCTGCAGAGGTTGAAGGGGTGGGTGGGGGGTCCGCCTGTCAGTGCTCAGACCATACGCCGCACACTGCATCAAATTGGTCTGCATGGTCGTCCCAGAAGGAAGCCTCTCCTAAAGATGATGCATAAGAAAGCTTGCAAACAGTTTGCTGAAGACAAGCAGACTAAGGACATGGATTACTGGAACCATGTCCTGTGGTCTGATGAGACCAAGATAAACTTATTTGGTTCAGATGGTGTCAAGTCTGTGTGGCGGAAACCAGGTGAGAAGTACAAAGACAAGTTTGTCTTGCCTACAGTCAAGCATGGTGATGGGAGTGTCATGGTCTGGGGCTGCATGAGTGCTGCTGGCACTGGGAATGCCAACATGTACTGTGACATACTGAAGCAGAGCATGATCCCCTCCCTTCGGAGACTGGGCCGCAGGGCAGTATTCCAGCATGATAACGACCCCAAACACACCTCCAAGATGACCACTGGCTTGCTAAAGAAGCTGAGGGTGAAGGTGACAGACTGGCCAAGCATGTCTCCAGACCTAAACCCTATTGAGCATCTGTGGGGCATCCTCAAATGGAAGGTGGAGCACAAGGTCTCTAATAGGGGTGGGAATCTCTAGACACCCCACGATTCGATTCAATTGTGATTTCAGACAGCTGCGATTCGATTATAAAATGATTATCGATGCATCTTGATGCTTTTTTTTTTTCAATACATAATTTGTTTCTCACTGACTGCTTTGTACTTTTAAAGCAAAATATTTGTAATGATTCATAATTAATTTACTTCCAATAACTTTATTAATACAACAAATGGAAGCAATGTGGCCAGTCAAATCAGACAAAAAAAAAATAAACATTTTGCTGAGCCAAAAATCATACAAAGCTTTCTGTACCAGCAGCTCTCATACAAAAATTATGCTTGTGGCATATTCTGAGTAACTTGTAAATTGCATTTAAATGAAAGAAATAATATAAATTGCACTTATACAATTATAAATAAGAGTCTTAAGCTTCTGACTTTAAATCTTAGACATTAATGGCTGTGTGTTGAGTTATTTTGAGGGGACAGCAAATTTACACTGTTATACGAGCTGTACACTCACTACTTTACATTGTAGCAAAGTGTCATTTCTTCAGTGTCACATGAAAAGATATAATCAAATATTTACATAAATGTGAGGGGTGTACTTACTTTTGTGAGATACTGTATGTGTATATTTATATAAATATATATATATATATATATATATATATATATATATATATATATATATATATATATACCCAGTATAAGTCAGAAGTTTACATACACTTTCACCTAACCCTAACCCTTTCACCATCAGATTCCCAGCGGATCAGAAGAGAAAATACACTTTGTTAGTATTTGGTAGAATTGCCTTTGAATTGTTTAACTTGGGTCAAATATTTTGGGAATCCTTCCACAAGCTTCTCACAATCAGTTGCTGTAATTGTGTCCCATTCCTCCAGACAGAACTGGTGTAACTGAGTCAGGTCTGTCAGCCTTCTTGCTCAGTTTTATATTGATCTGTTTCTCACCCACACATATCATATTCCTTGTGAAGACATGGATTAAACCACTGGAGTCTTATGGATTACTTTTATGAAGCTTCAAAGTTCTGGTCACATTCACTTGCATTGTATGGCCCTTTAGAGCTGAAATATTTTTCTAGAAATCTTCATTTGTGTTCTGCAGAAGAAAGAAAGTCACACACATCTGGGATGGCATGAGGGTGAATAAATGATGACAAAAGTTTCATTTTTGGTGAACTGTCCCTTTAAATCTGATTGATGAGCTGCGATCAGCTAAATTATGCGCATCAGGTGTCGTCATTCTCATTTTTTGAACATAGTTTTTTTTATTTTTTTATATTGCAGTTGCAGCAATAAAAAAGCAACAGGACCATATATTTACAACAATAATAATAAACAATAAAAAACTATTTAAATTGTTATTATTATTATTTATTTATTTTGTACAAATTAAATAAAAAATGTTTTTTACACCACAGTTTAATGCGTTGAGCTTTATGTTGTACTTAAGACCTGTGGTAAAGTCACTTTAATACTTTATTTGCTGGATAACCCTGGTGTGGTTTGTCCTGTCAGAGGGGTAGTTACAAGGTCTGTTGTGTTCAAAAACAACAGCAAAAACTAATTCAGGGCAATCTAGATCTACACTCACCTAAAGGATTATTAGGAACACCATACTAATACTGTGTTTGACCCCCTTTCGCCTTCAGAACTGCCTTAATTCTACGTGGCATTGATTCAACAAGGTGCTGAAAGCATTCTTTAGAAATGTTGGCCCATATTGATAGGATAGCATCTTGCAGTTGATGGAGATTTGTGGGATGCACATCCAGGGCACGAAGCTCCCGTTCCACCACATCCCAAAGATGCTCTATTGGGTTGAGATCTGGTGACTGTGGGGGCCATTTTAGTACAGTGAACTCATTGTCATGTTCAAGAAACCAATTTGAAATTATTCGAGCTTTGTGACATGGTGCATTATCCTGCTGGAAGTAGCCATCAGAGGATGGGTACATGGTGGCCATAAAGGGATGGACATGGTCAGAAACAATGCTCAGGTAGGCCGTGGCATTTAAACGATGCCCAGTTGGCACTAAGGGGCCTAAAGTGTGCCAAGAAAACATCCCCCACACCATTACACCACCACCACCAGCCTGCACAGTGGTAACAAGGCATGATGGATCCATGTTCTCATTCTGTTTACGCCAAATTCTGACTCTACCATCTGAATGTCTCAACAGAAATCGAGACTCATCAGACAAGGCAACATTTTTCCAGTCTTCAACTGTCCAATTTTGGTGAGCTCTTGCAAATTGTAGCCTCTTTTTCCTATTTGTAGTGGAGATGAGTGGTACCCGGTGGGGTCTTCTGCTGTTGGAGCCCATCCGCCTCAAGGTTGTGCGTGTTGTGGCTTCACAAATGCTTTGCTGCATACCTCGGTTGTAACAAGTGGTTATTTCAGGCAAAGTTGCTCTTCTATCAGCTTGAATCAGTCGGCCCATTCTCCTCTGACCTCTAGCATCAACAAGGCATTTTCAGCCCACAGGACTGCCGCATACTGGATGTTTTTCCTTTTCACACCATTCTTTGTAAACCCTAGAAATGGTTGTGCGTGAAAATCCCAGTAACTGAGCAGATTGTGAAATACTCAGACCGGTCCGTCTGGCACCAACAACCATGCCACACTCAAAATTGCTTAAATCACCTTTCTTTCCCATTCTGACATTCAGTTTGGAGTTCAGGAGATTGTCTTGACCAGGACCACACCCCTAAATGCATTGAAGCAACTGCCATGTGATTGGTTGATTAGATAATTGCATTAATGAGAAATTGAACAGGTGTTCCTAATAATCCTTTAGGTGAGTGTACTTCAGCAATGTTAATGGATCCAAACTAAGAGGCCATAAAATGAACCTCATAACGTTCAAGCAACTTTTGCTCCTCTTTCAGAAACGAAGGTTTATGTGGGTAATCTGGGCACCAGAGCAGGTAAAGGTGAGCTGGAGCGAGTGTTTGGATATTACGGGCCACTCAGAACAGTGTGGATAGCTCGCAACCCTCCAGGATACCGAGAGACGCAGAGGACGCCGTCCGTGGACTCGATGGCAAGTAAGTGGGCGGAGACACTTCACCAGCAGCTGATCTGTGTTTCTGTTCATGTCATGACGATACCTGTCACTCTCTCACCTGAGCTCCGTGTTAAAATGTGATTCTGTTTGTAAATGAATGCTTATTTTAAATTGTCTTTGGATGATTAAGTTGAATATGTTGCTCTACTAGTTCAGTGTCACTCTTTAAATAGTAGATGTATGCATCTGAGGTTCGATGTGTATTACAGTCACGTTCTGTAGGTGTAAATTCATCAATTCATTGGTATCAATAAAAGCTTAAAACGCTTTATAAATTGTTGGCAACAACACATATTCTTGTTTTTTATATGTGATGATTTTAGAGCCAGAGATGTCTGTTTTATAATGAAAATGTGTTTTTAAACCGATCTGCTTTAGATTGATTTGTGGCTCTCGAGCGTGCGTGGAATTATCCTCCGTAACGCAGCGGCATTCCCGATACAATGGTCTGCCCACTCACCGTCCCTAATGACCGCTGCTACGAGTGCAGTGAGAAGGGCCACTGCAGGGCCGGACTGGGACACAATTTCAGGCCGGGAAATCCTACACCCATCCAGGCCATCTTATGCACCCAAATAAAATTTAGAAACACGGACAACCTTGTTTTTTTTCCCCCTAAATTACATTTTTTTCACAGTATGACCACAATATAAAAACATAAACAACCAAACTAGAAGTAAAGCAGTCCTAATATAAAATGGGTCTGCACATAACGTACATGCATTTACTCTAGAATCCAAAGCTGTTTCTACCTCTCTACTTCTCACTCATAAGTGTATATAAACTGCAGAAGAGAGGTTAAACAAAAATGTTAGCTTAGAAGGTCAGCAGGTTGCGTAAGACTTCGCTGCTCTCAGCAGCTTTATCAATAATGTTGTCAATGTCAATTCCAACAAGTATCTCCCTCTCTGTTGACATTAACATGAAAGCCTCAAGGTGTTCCTGATTAATAGAGGTCCTAAGTCTGTTCTTCACAAGCGTCAGTGTGGAGAAGCTTCTTTCACAGGCTACTTGTGTCACAGACAATGTCAACAAAAATGTGTAGCCCAGTCCAATGACATGATAGGCATCAGTGAGAAGGTTGTATTTAGACAGCAGGATATGGCAACATATTGCACAGTTTTTGCAAGTTGAACAAACTGTGCTCACCAACTCCAAGCCCTCATCAGCACCTGAAAGGTTGTCATCTTCTCTTGAGAGCTCCTTCACTGTCTTTACACTATAGCTATCCAAAGTAGACATCTTCAGCCTTTTCCAATGTGTTGTCAAATTTGTCAGCTCTGCCTGCAGTGTCTCCACTGTGGCACGATCATCAGAGTTGATCAAAAATGTTCTAAGTTCCACTAGAACTTCATGTCAAATTCTTACATTTGATCAATAAATTCAGTTATAATAATAAGACACTATAGGGCTATTACCCATCAAATTACAAATAAATAATGTTATGAGATTGATGTTTTAAATAAATGTTTGAATATAAAAAAAATGCAATACTTAAACATTAAACCGCCAATAGGTGGCAAACAAACACCGCTGTAGCTTTCCTTTGGAACTATTTTAGTCGGTGAAATAGAACAAAAACAGTTAATGTGGTTTGTGTCTAAAATGTAAGTAACTTAATAATAAATATTAACTACGCTACTTGTTTATTGAACAATAAATTCAATGTAACATTTTCAATCATGATCATATTCAGCAAAACAGCTCCCTTAGTTGTGTTATGTTAAACTAAATCATATGTTATAAATAAAACAATTAGAATTTTTCCCTCAGTAAATTTCTTCTGTGAGTTTTCTGTGTGCACTCATTTGTTTTGATTTCTCCACGAATGTAACGTTAGACGGGCGCTACTGCTTACATTTGCTAGCAGTTCAATACTAAGTTAACGAAGAAAAATTATTTACAGATGAAACTGACCTGCACATGAAGCCCTGAACAGGTCAGTAATTTTGCAAAGTTTTGCTGCTTCTTCTTGGAGTGCTTTCTTTTTTTTTTTTGTCCTTTCCCGCTCTGCTCCACCTGGCCGTTTCTCTCCATCATCGGGTGCTGCTCGCATTTTCTGTTTAACCGTTTGTCTGAGGCGTAAAGTCGAATCATAGCCTTGCCAGTCAAGACTAACAGATTCATGATTTTATTTTTTGTATTGTTATTAATAATCATTTTATTGAATGACGAATTCAAAAAGTATCACTGGTAAAGGTAGTAATATAAAATAATAATAATAAAAAAAAAAAAAAAAAACCGCTGGCTGGCAGCAGGCCAACTTAGACGCCAGGCCAGCGGGAATTGTCCCGGTGCTCCTGATGGCCAGTCCGGGCTGGGCCACTGTCACCGCTACAATCGCCATCGACGGAGCAGGTACGCCCGCCTGTGACTGACTCATTCCTGAGGTAAATCTGAAGAGCTGTTCACACTGGCAGCGTTATGTTGTTTCTGTTGCTCTCTTTGCTTAACTTCCTGTTTGTTTGTGTTTATGGGGATGTTTATTTGAACTGCTGTTTTTCTCCAATGTTCTTTGGGATTTGATTTAACAACTCACCTGGTCAAAACCTTTCAGGTTTCATCGTTTGATTCAGAGAGTCAAAATCCTTGACCATGAGGCATCTAGCAAATCCCACATTACGATCACCTGCTGTGATCGGGGCACGAGCAGCCACACCCCTTCTCTGAGGCTCCTCCCACTGCTACTGAACTATTCGTAGCCCCTCCCCCAACCCAAACCAGATGAGAGCGCCAATCTGAGTAAATTCGGCTAGCGATTTGTGTCTACGGTTTTGCTAAAGAGAGCATTGAGAGCCCTCGAGAGACCACGTCTAGACAAAAGCACCTTGCACACTTCTATCAAGTCTCAATCAAGCGATTTGGCTGTGAGTGCGATCATCGTTAGAAGTCCAAGAGAACAACTGGATGCAGAGGTGACGATAGATACTTCTAGATCTGCGTGACCTCACGGGTCGACCAGCAAACTTCGACAGGTTTAAGTACCAATTAATGTGTCTCGTGTAAATGAGCTCAAGTGAGTGGTAATGCTGAGTGCTGTGATCTGTGCAACAGAGAGGACATGTTGGATGCTGCAGACAGCTGAGATCTGTACTAGGGCTGGGTGATGCAGCTGAAACATTTAATTACTGATATTCATAAATGCACCATGGCTCTTGTTTTTTTACAGATCTATAAAATTGTTCAAAAACACATTAAAACAGCAGTGCACACAAAACAGTTACTGATGTTTTTTTTTATTTCGGAGTTCAAAGTCATTTTGATATATATATATATATATATATATATATATATATATATATATATATATATACAAATAAAACAGAGAGGAGCCCATGTGTGAAGTAAAAAATATTTATATATGCCATATCATTAAATATGAATATTTTTAGGTTTTTTTACGAAAAGGCATGATTTGTTCATGTCAAAAGGAGGAATTTGAGAACACTTCTTGATATTCTTGAATCAAAAATTAATGATTTGAAAAATGTGTTTATAAACTTTTTAATTGAATAATGAATTTACACTTGTTTGTATTTTAATACAGTTGACTTCACGATTACACCACATGACATTTTTAAAGAAAATGCTTTAAATGCTTTATAGAATGTTGTAAAAACACATGGACACAAAGACTACATTAAAAATGATCAACTGATCTCAGTTCAGGACACTCTGTGTTGTCAGTAAAGGTTTAAACTTTCAACACACAGAGTCATGTGACAAAACAACATGGCGCAGATCTCAGTGAAGTTTGTCTTTGGGAGAAACTCCAACAAAACTGCATCTGGTGAGAAACTTCATTAAGTTTTTACATTGAAACCTGTTTGAGTCAAAAGATTGAGTCTCTATTTTATTCCGATATGTCATTTTAAAAATGTCATCGATTTATCGCGAAACGCCAAATAATGATCACAGATGTGGAATATTTTTCCTTAGAAATACAATATATCTCATTGAGAATCAATGTATGCATCCAGAAGCTGATAAATGTGTCTTCCAGAGGCTATATATGGAGTTATGATGAAAATAAGGTGCATTTCAGACTGTTCTGAGACCAGTGCAGACAGACAGCACACTGGAGGTTAAGTCATGCACTAAATAGGGAGCAAGGGTGCATCCTATATCTCTCTATAACTGTTCTGAGACCAGTGCAGACAGACAGCACACTGGAGGTTAAGTCATGCACTAAATAGGGAGCAAGGGCGCATCCTATATCTCTCTATAACTGTTCTGAAACCAGTGCAGACAGACAGCACACTGGAGGTTAAGTCATGCACTAAATAGGGAGCAAGGGTGCATCCTATAGCTCTCCTATAACTGTTCTGAGACCAGTGCAGACAGACAGCACACTGGAGGTTAAGTCATGCACTAAATAGGGAGCAAGGGTGCATCCTATATCTCTCTATAACTGTTCTGAGACCAGTGCAGACAGACAGCACACTGGAGGTTAAGTCATGCACTAAATGGGGAGCAAGGGTGCATCCTATATCTCTCTATAACTGTTCTGAGACCAGTGCAGACAGACAGCACACTGGAGGTTAAGTCATGCACTAAATAGGGAGCAAGGGTGCATCCTATATCTCTCTATAACTGTTCTGAGACCAGTGCAGACAGACAGCACACTGGAGGTTAAGTCATGCACTAAATAGGGAGCAAGGGTGCATCCTATATCTCTCTATAACTGTTCTGAGACCAGTGCAGACAGACAGCACACTGGAGGTTAAGTCATGCACTAAATAGGGAGCAAGGGTGCATCCTATAGCTCTCCTATAACTGTTCCGAGACCAGTGCAGACAGACAGCACACTGGAGGTTAAGTCATGCACTAAATAGGGAGCAAGGGTGCATCCTATATCTCTCTATAACTGTTCTGAGACCAGTGCAGACAGACAGCACACTGGAGGTTAAGTCATGCACTAAATAGGGAGCAAGGGAGCATCCTATAGCTCTCTATAACTGTTCTGAGACCAGTGCAGACAGACAGCACACTGGAGATTATTTCATGCACTAAATAGGGAGCAAGGGTGCATCCTATAGCTCTCTATGCAGTTAAGTGCGTTCACTCCTAAAATCTGATCAAAAGTTCAGTTTCAGGCTGCAGATGATGTTTGGACACTCGATCATCAGTTCATAGATTCAACATTTATAATGGATCACTTTATTTGAACATGATTGACAGTGATTGGATGATGCTGGACGTTACTTTCAATCTGAATTAATTATGATCATTTATTATGTTATGTCTGTAACGTCTCATGAATAATCAACACTGCTGGACACATACTACTCAATCACTGCTGAACTTCTTCATCACTATACTACTCAATCACTGCTGAACTTCTTCATCACTATACTACTCAATCACTGCTGAACTTCATCATCACTATACTACTCAATCACTACTGAACTTCATCATCACTATACTACTCAATCACTGCTGAACTTCATCATCACTATACTACTCAATCACTGCTGAACTTCATCATCACTATACTACTCAATCACTGCTGAACTTCATCATCACTATACTACTCAATCACTACTGAACTTCATCATCACTATACTACTCAATCACTGCTGAACTTCATCATCACTATACTACTCAATCACTGCTGAACTTCATCATCACTATACTACTCAATCACTGCTGAACTTCATCATCACTATACTACTCAATCACTGCTGAACTTCATCATCACTATACTACTCAATCACTGCTGAACTTCATCATCACTATACTACTCAATCACTGCTGAACTTCATCATCACTATACTACTCAATCACTGCTGAACTTCATCATCACTATACTACTCAATCACTGCTGAACTTCATCATCACTATACTACTCAATCACTGCTGAACTTCATCATCACTATACTACTCAATCACTGCTGAACTTCATCATCACTATACTACTCAATCACTGCTGAACTTCATCATCACTATACTACTCAATCACTGCTGAACTTCATCATCACTATACTACTCAATCACTGCTGAACTTCATCATCACTATACTACTCAATCACTACTGAACTTCATCACTATACTACTCAATCACTGCTGAACTTCATCATCACTATACTACTCAATCACTGCTGAACTTCATCACTATACTACTCAATCACTGCTGAACTCATCATCACTATACTACTCAATCACTGCTGAACTTCATCATCACTATACTACTCAATCACTGCTGAACTTCATCATCACTATACTACTCAATCACTGCTGAACTTCATCATCACTATACTACTCAATCACTGCTGAACTTCATCACTATACTACTCAATCACTGCTGAACTTCATCATCACTATACTACTCAATCACTGCTGAACTTCATCATCACTATACTACTCAATCACTGCTGAACTTCATCACTATACTACTCAATCACTGCTGAACTTCATCATCACTATACTACTCAATCACTGCTGAACTTCATCATCACTATACTACTCAATCACTGCTGAACTTCTTCATCACTATACTACTCAATCACTGCTGAACTTCATCACTATACTACTCAATCACTGCTGAACTTCATCATCACTATACTACTCAATCACTGCTGAACTTCATCATCACTATACTACTCAATCATTGCTGAACTTCATCACTATACTACTCAATCATTGCTGAACTTCATCATCACTACTACTCAATCACTGCTGAACTTCATCACTATACTACTCAATCACTGCTGAACTTCTTCATCACTATACTACTCAATCATTGCTGAACTTCATCACTATACTACTCAATCATTGCTGAACTTCATCATCACTACTACTCAATCACTGCTGAACTTCATCATCACTATACTACTCAATCACTGCTGAACTTCATCATCACTATACTACTCAATCACTGCTGAACTTCTTCATCACTATACTACTCAATCACTGCTGAACTTCATCATCACTATACTACTCAATCACTGCTGAACTTCATCATCACTATACTACTCAATCATTGCTGAACTTCATCACTATACTACTCAATCATTGCTGAACTTCATCATCACTACTACTCAATCACTGCTGAACTTCATCATCACTATACTACTCAATCACTGCTGAACTTCATCATCACTATACTACTCAATCACTGCTGAACTTCATCACTATACTACTCAATCACTGCTGAACTTCATCATCACTATACTACTCAATCACTGCTGAACTTCATCACTATACTACTCAATCACTGCTGAACATCATCATCACTATACTACTCAATCACTGCTGAACTTCATCATTACTATACTACTCAATCACTGCTGAACTTCATCATTACTATACTACTCAATCACTGCTGAACTTCATCATTACTATACTACTCAATCACTGCTGAACTTCATCATCACTATACTACTCAATCACTGCTGAACTTCATCATTACTATACTACTCAATCACTGCTGAACTTCATCATTACTATACTACTCAATCACTGCTGAACTTCATCATTACTATACTACTCAATCACTGCTGAACTTCATCATCACTATACTACTCAATCACTGCTGAACTTCATCATCACTATACTACTCAATCACTGCTGAACTTCATCATCACTATACTACTCAATCACTGCTGAACTTCATCATCACTATACTACTCAATCACTGCTGAACTTCATCATCACTATACTACTCAATCACTGCTGAACTTCATCATCACTATACTACTCAATCACTGCTGAACTTCATCATTACTATACTACTCAATCACTGCTGAACTTCATCACTATACTACTCAATCACTGCTGAACATCATCATTACTATACTACTCAATCACTGCTGAACTATCATCACTATACTACTCAATCACTGCTGAACTTCATCATCACTATACTACTCAATCACTGCTGAACTTCTTCATCACTATACTACTCAATCACTGCTGAACTTCATCATCACTATACTACTCAATCACTGCTGAACTTCATCATCACTATACTACTCAATCACTGCTGAACTTCATCATCACTATACTACTCAATCACTGCTGAACTTCATCATCACTATACTACTCAATCACTGCTGAACTTCATCACTATACTACTCAATCACTGCTGAACTTCATCATCACTATACTACTCAATCACTGCTGAACTTCATCATCACTATACTACTCAATCACTGCTGAACTTCATCATCACTATACTACTCAATCACTGCTGAACTTCATCACTATACTACTCAATCACTGCTGAACTTCATCATCACTATACTACTCAATCACTGCTGAACTTCATCATCACTATACTACTCAATCACTGCTGAACTTCATCATCACTATACTACTCAATCACTGCTGAACTTCATCATCACTATACTACTCAATCACTGCTGAACTTCATCATCACTATACTACTCAATCACTGCTGAACTTCATCATCACTATACTACTCAATCACTGCTGAACTTCATCATCACTATACTACTCAATCACTGCTGAACTTCATCATCACTATACTACTCAATCACTGCTGAACTTCATCATCACTATACTACTCAATCACTGCTGAACTTCATCATCACTATACTACTCAATCACTGCTGAACTTCATCATTACTATACTACTCAATCACTGCTGAACTTCATCACTATACTACTCAATCACTGCTGAACTTCATCACTATACTACTCAATCACTGCTGAACTTCATCACTATACTACTCAATCACTGCTGAACTTCTTCATCACTATACTACTCAATCACTGCTGAACTTCATCATCACTATACTACTCAATCACTGCTGAACTTCATCATCACTATACTACTCAATCACTGCTGAACTTCATCACTATACTACTCAATCACTGCTGAACTTCATCACTATACTACTCAATCACTGCTGAACTTCATCACTATACTACTCAATCACTACTGAACTTCGTCACTATACTACTCAATCACTGCTGAACTTCATCATCACTATACTACTCAATCACTACTGAACTTCATCACTATACTACTCAATCACTGCTGAACTTCATCACTATACTACTCAATCGCTGCTGAACTTCATCATCACTATACTACTCAGTCGCTGCTGAACTTCATCATCACTATACTACTCAATCACTGCTGAACTTCATCATCACTATACTACTCAATCACTACTGAACTTCATCACTATACTACTCAATCACTGCTGAACTTCATCATCACTATACTACTCAATCACTGTTGAACTTCATCACTATACTACTCAATCACTGCTGAACTTCATCACTATACTACTCAATCACTGCTGAACTTCGTCACTATACTACTCAATCATTGCTGAACTTCATCATCACTACTACTCAATCACTGCTGAACTTCATCATCACTATACTACTCAATCACTGCTGAACTTCATCACTATACTACTCAATCACTGCTGAACTTCATCACTATACTACTCAATCACTGCTGAACTTCATCATCACTATACTACTCAATCACTGCTGAACTTCATCACTATACTACTCAATCACTGCTGAACTTCATCATCACTATACTACTCAATCACTGCTGAACTTCATCATCACTATACTACTCAATCACTGCTGAACTTCTTCATCACTATACTACTCAATCACTGCTGAACTTCATCACTATACTACTCAATCACTGCTGAACTTCATCATCACTATACTACTCAATCTCTGCTGAACTTCATCATCACTATACTACTCAATCATTGCTGAACTTCATCACTATACTACTCAATCATTGCTGAACTTCATCATCACTACTACTCAATCACTGCTGAACTTCATCACTATACTACTCAATCACTGCTGAACTTCTTCATCACTATACTACTCAATCATTGCTGAACTTCATCACTATACTACTCAATCATTGCTGAACTTCATCATCACTACTACTCAATCACTGCTGAACTTCATCATCACTATACTACTCAATCACTGCTGAACTTCATCATCACTATACTACTCAATCACTGCTGAACTTCTTCATCACTATACTACTCAATCACTGCTGAACTTCATCATCACTATACTACTCAATCACTGCTGAACTTCATCATCACTATACTACTCAATCATTGCTGAACTTCATCACTGTACTACTCAATCATTGCTGAACTTCATCATCACTACTACTCAATCACTGCTGAACTTCATCATCACTATACTACTCAATCACTGCTGAACTTCATCATCACTATACTACTCAATCACTGCTGAACTTCATCACTATACTACTCAATCACAGCTGAACTTCATCATCACTATACTACTCAATCACTGCTGAACTTCATCACTATACTACTCAATCACTGCTGAACATCATCATCACTATACTACTCAATCACTGCTGAACTTCATCATTACTATACTACTCAATCACTGCTGAACTTCATCATTACTATACTACTCAATCACTGCTGAACTTCATCATTACTATACTACTCAATCACTGCTGAACTTCATCATCACTATACTACTCAATCACTGCTGAACTTCATCATTACTATACTACTCAATCACTGCTGAACTTCATCATTACTATACTACTCAATCACTGCTGAACTTCATCATTACTATACTACTCAATCACTGCTGAACTTCATCATCACTATACTACTCAATCACTGCTGAACTTCATCATCACTATACTACTCAATCACTGCTGAACTTCATCATCACTATACTACTCAATCACTGCTGAACTTCATCATCACTATATTACTCAATCACTGCTGAACTTCATCATCACTATACTACTCAATCACTGCTGAACTTCATCATTACTATACTACTCAATCACTGCTGAACTTCATCACTATACTACTCAATCACTACTGAACATCATCATTACTATACTACTCAATCACTACTGAACATCATCACTATACTACTCAATCACTGCTGAACTTCATCACTATACTACTCCATCATCACTATACTACTCAATCACTACTGAACTTCTTCATCACTATACTACTCAATCACTACTGAACTTCATCATCACTATACTACTCAATCACTGCTGAACTTCATCACTATACTACTCAATCACTGCTGAACTTCATCATCACTATACTACTCAATCTCTGCTGAACTTCATCATCACTATACTACTCAATCACTACTGAACTTCATCACTATACTACTCAATCACTGCTGAACTTCATCATCACTATACTACTCAATCACTGCTGAACTTCATCACTATACTACTCAATCACTGCTGAACTTCATCACTATACTACTCAATCACTGCTGAACTTCAGTCACTATACTACTCAATCACTGCTGAACTTCATCATCACTATACTACTCAATCACTGCTGAACTTCATCATCACTATACTACTCAATCACTGCTGAACTTCATCATCACTATACTACTCAATCACTGCTGAACTTCATCATCACTATACTACTCAATCACTGCTGAACTTCATCATCACTATACTACTCAATCACTGCTGAACTTCATCATCACTATACTACTCAATCACTGCTGAACTATCATCACTATACTACTCAATCACTGCTGAACTTCATCATCACTATACTACTCAATCACTGCTGAACTTCATCATCACTATACTACTCAATCACTGCTGAACTTCATCATCACTATACTACTCAATCACTGCTGAACTTCATCATCACTATACTACTCAATCACTGCTGAACTTCATCATCACTATACTACTCAATCACTGCTGAACTTCATCATCACTATACTACTCAATCACTGCTGAACTTCATCATCACTATACTACTCAATCACTACTGAACTTCATCACTATACTACTCAATCACTGCTGAACTTCATCACTATACTACTCAATCACTGCTGAACTTCATCATCACTACTACTCAATCACTGCTGAACTTCATCATCACTATACTACTCAATCACTGTTGAACTTCATCACTATACTACTCAATCACTGCTGAACTTCATCATCACTATACTACTCAATCACTGCTGAACTTCATCACTATACTACTCAATCACTGCTGAACTTCATCATCACTATACTACTCAATCACTGCTGAACTTCATCATCCTATACTACTCAATCACTGCTGAACTTCATCATCACTATACTACTCAATCACTGCTGAACTTCATCATCACTATACTACTCAATCACTGCTGAACTTCATCATCACTATACTACTCAATCACTGCTGAACTTCATCATCACTATACTACTCAATCACTGCTGAACTTCATCATCACTATACTACTCAATCACTGCTGAACTTCATCATCACTATACTACTCAATCACTGCTGAACTCATCATCACTATACTACTCAATCACTGCTGAACTTCATCATCACTATACTACTCAATCACTGCTGAACTTCATCATCACTATACTACTCAATCACTGCTGAACTTCATCATCACTATACTACTCAATCACTGCTGAACTTCATCATCACTATACTACTCAATCACTGCTGAACTTCATCATCACTATACTACTCAATCACTGCTGAACTTCATCATTACTATACTACTCAATCACTGCTGAACTTCATCATCACTATACTACTCAATCACTGCTGAACTTCATCATCTATACTACTCAATCACTGCTGAACTTCATCATCACTATACTACTCAATCACTGCTGAACTTCATCATCACTATACTACTCAATCACTGCTGAACTTCATCATCACTATACTACTCAATCACTGCTGAACTTCATCATCACTATACTACTCAATCACTGCTGAACTTCATCATCACTATACTACTCAATCACTGCTGAACTTCATCATCACTATACTACTCAATCACTGCTGAACTTCATCATCACTATACTACTCAATCACTGCTGAACTTCATCATCACTATACTACTCAATCACTGCTGAACTTCATCACTATACTACTCAATCACTGCTGAACTTCATCATCACTATACTACTCAATCACTGCTGAACTATCATCACTATACTACTCAATCACTGCTGAACTTCATCATCACTATACTACTCAATCACTGCTGAACTTCATCATCACTATACTACTCAATCACTGCTGAACTTCATCATTACTATACTACTCAATCACTGCTGAACTTCATCATTACTATACTACTCAATCACTGCTGAACATCATCATCACTATACTACTCAATCACTGCTGAACTTCATCATTACTATACTACTCAATCACTGCTGAACTTCATCATTACTATACTACTCAATCACTGCTGAACTTCATCATTACTATACTACTCAATCACTGCTGAACTTCATCATTACTATACTACTCAATCACTGCTGAACTTCATCATCACTATACTACTCAATCACTGCTGAACTTCATCATCACTATACTACTCAATCACTGCTGAACTACATCATCACTATACTACTCAATCACTGCTGAACTTCATCATCACTATACTACTCAATCACTGCTGAACTTCATCATCACTATATTACTCAATCACTGCTGAACTTCATCATCACTATACTACTCAATCACTGCTGAACTTCATCATTACTATACTACTCAATCACTGCTGAACTTCATCACTATACTACTCAATCACTACTGAACATCATCATTACTATACTACTCAATCACTACTGAACATCATCACTATACTACTCAATCACTGCTGAACTTCATCACTATACTACTCCATCATCACTATACTACTCAATCACTACTGAACTTCTTCATCACTATACTACTCAATCACTACTGAACTTCATCATCACTATACTACTCAATCACTGCTGAACTTCATCATCACTATACTACTCAGTCGCTGCTGAACTTCATCATCACTATACTACTCAATCACTGCTGAACTTCATCATCACTATACTACTCAATCACTACTGAACTTCATCACTATACTACTCAATCACTGCTGAACTTCATCATCACTATACTACTCAATCACTGTTGAACTTCATCACTATACTACTCAATCACTGCTGAACTTCATCACTATACTACTCAATCACTGCTGAACTTCGTCACTATACTACTCAATCATTGCTGAACTTCATCATCACTACTACTCAATCACTGCTGAACTTCATCATCACTATACTACTCAATCACTGCTGAACTTCATCACTATACTACTCAATCACTGCTGAACTTCATCACTATACTACTCAATCACTGCTGAACTTCATCATCACTATACTACTCAATCACTGCTGAACTTCATCACTATACTACTCAATCACTGCTGAACTTCATCATCACTATACTACTCAATCACTGCTGAACTTCATCATCACTATACTACTCAATCACTGCTGAACTTCTTCATCACTATACTACTCAATCACTGCTGAACTTCATCACTATACTACTCAATCACTGCTGAACTTCATCATCACTATACTACTCAATCTCTGCTGAACTTCATCATCACTATACTACTCAATCATTGCTGAACTTCATCACTATACTACTCAATCATTGCTGAACTTCATCATCACTACTACTCAATCACTGCTGAACTTCATCACTATACTACTCAATCACTGCTGAACTTCTTCATCACTATACTACTCAATCATTGCTGAACTTCATCACTATACTACTCAATCATTGCTGAACTTCATCATCACTACTACTCAATCACTGCTGAACTTCATCATCACTATACTACTCAATCACTGCTGAACTTCATCATCACTATACTACTCAATCACTGCTGAACTTCATCATCACTATACTACTCAATCACTGCTGAACTTCATCATCACTATACTACTCAATCACTGCTGAACTTCATCATCACTATACTACTCAATCACTGCTGAACTTCATCATCACTATACTACTCAATCACTGCTGAACTTCATCATCACTATACTACTCAATCACTGCTGAACTTCATCATCACTATACTACTCAATCACTGCTGAACTTCATCATCACTATACTACTCAATCACTGCTGAACTATCATCATCACTATACTACTCAATCACTGCTGAACTTCATCATCACTATACTACTCAATCACTGCTGAACTTCATCATCACTATACTACTCAATCACTGCTGAACTTCATCATCACTATACTACTCAATCACTGCTGAACTTCATCATTACTATACTACTCAATCACTGCTGAACTTCATCATTACTATACTACTCAATCACTACTGAACTTCATCATCACTATACTACTCAATCACTGCTGAACTTCATCATCACTATACTACTCAATCACTGCTGAACTTCATCATCACTATACTACTCAATCACTGCTGAACTTCATCATCACTATACTACTCAATCACTGCTGAACTTCATCATCACTATACTACTCAATCACTGCTGAACTTCATCATCACTATACTACTCAATCACTGCTGAACTTCATCATCACTATACTACTCAATCACTGCTGAACTTCATCATCACTATACTACTCAATCACTGCTGAACTTCATCATCACTATACTACTCAATCACTGCTGAACTTCATCATCACTATACTACTCAATCACTGCTGAACTTCATCATCACTATACTACTCAATCACTGCTGAACTTCATCATCACTATACTACTCAATCACTGCTGAACTTCATCACTATACTACTCAATCACTGCTGAACTTCATCATCACTATACTACTCAATCACTGCTGAACTTCATCATCACTATACTACTCAATCACTGCTGAACTTCATCATCACTATACTACTCAATCACTGCTGAACTTCATCATCACTATACTACTCAATCACTGCTGAACTTCATCATCACTATACTACTCAATCACTGCTGAACTTCATCATTACTATACTACTCAATCACTGCTGAACTTCATCACTATACTACTCAATCACTACTGAACATCATCATTACTATACTACTCAATCACTACTGAACATCATCACTATACTACTCAATCACTGCTGAACTTCATCACTATACTACTCCATCATCACTATACTACTCAATCACTACTGAACTTCTTCATCACTATACTACTCAATCACTACTGAACTTCATCATCACTATACTACTCAATCACTGCTGAACTTCATCATCACTATACTACTCAATCACTGCTGAACTTCATCACTATACTACTCAATCACTACTGAACTTCATCATCACTATACTACTCAATCACTGCTGAACTTCATCACTATACTACTCAATCACTACTGAACTTCGTCACTATACTACTCAATCACTGCTGAACTTCATCATCACTATACTACTCAATCACTGCTGAACTTCATCACTATACTACTCAATCACTACTGAACTTCATCACTATACTACTCAATCGCTGCTGAACTTCATCATCACTATACTACTCAGTCGCTGCTGAACTTCATCATCACTATACTACTCAATCACTGCTGAACTTCATCATCACTATACTACTCAATCACTACTGAACTTCATCACTATACTACTCAATCACTGCTGAACTTCATCATCACTATACTACTCAATCACTGTTGAACTTCATCACTATACTACTCAATCACTGCTGAACTTCATCACTATACTACTCAATCACTGCTGAACTTCGTCACTATACTACTCAATCATTGCTGAACTTCATCATCACTACTACTCAATCACTGCTGAACTTCATCATCACTATACTACTCAATCACTGCTGAACTTCATCACTATACTACTCAATCACTGCTGAACTTCATCACTATACTACTCAATCACTGCTGAACTTCATCATCACTATACTACTCAATCACTGCTGAACTTCATCACTATACTACTCAATCACTGCTGAACTTCATCATCACTATACTACTCAATCACTGCTGAACTTCATCATCACTATACTACTCAATCACTGCTGAACTTCTTCATCACTATACTACTCAATCACTGCTGAACTTCATCATCACTATACTACTCAATCACTGCTGAACTTCATCACTATACTACTCAATCACTGCTGAACTTCATCATCACTATACTACTCAATCACTGCTGAACTTCATCATCACTATACTACTCAATCACTGCTGAACTTCATCATCACTATACTACTCAATCACTGCTGAACTTCATCAACTATACTACTCAATCACTGCTGAACTTCATCATCACTACTACTCAATCACTGCTGAACTTCATCATCACTATACTACTCAATCACTGCTGAACTTCATCATCACTATACTACTCAATCACTGCTGAACTTCATCATTACTATACTACTCAATCACTGCTGAACTTCATCATCACTATACTACTCAATCACTGCTGAACTCATCATCACTATACTACTCAATCACTGCTGAACTTCATCATCACTATACTACTCAATCACTGCTGAACATCATCATCACTATACTACTCAATCACTGCTGAACTTCATCATCACTATACTACTCAATCACTGCTGAACATCATCATCACTATACTACTCAATCACTGCTGAACTTCATCATCACTATACTACTCAATCACTGCTGAACTTCATCATCACTATACTACTCAATCACTACTGAACTTCATCATCACTATACTACTCAATCACTGCTGAACTTCATCATCACTATACTACTCAATCACTGCTGAACTTCATCACTATACTACTCAATCACTGCTGAACTTCATCATCACTATACTACTCAATCACTGCTGAACTATCATCATCACTATACTACTCAATCACTGCTGAACTTCATCATCACTATACTACTCAATCACTGCTGAACTTCATCATCACTATATTACTCAATCACTGCTGAACTTCATCATCACTATACTACTCAATCACTGCTGAACTTCATCATTACTATACTACTCAATCACTGCTGAACTTCATCACTATACTACTCAATCACTACTGAACATCATCATTACTATACTACTCAATCACTACTGAATTCATCATCACTATACTACTCAATCACTGCTGAACTTCATCACTATACTACTCCATCATCACTATACTACTCAATCACTGCTGAACTTCTTCATCACTATACTACTCAATCACTACTGAACTTCATCATCACTATACTACTCAATCACTGCTGAACTTCATCATCACTATACTACTCAGTCACTGCTGAACTTCATCACTATACTACTCAATCACTGCTGAACTTCATCATCACTATACTACTCAATCACTGCTGAACTTTCATCACTATACTACTCAATCACTGCTGAACTTCATCACTATACTACTCAATCACTGCTGAACTTCGCATCACTATACTACTCAATCATTGCTGAACTTCATCATCACTACTACTCAATCACTGCTGAACTTCATCATCACTATACTACTCAATCACTGCTGAACTTCATCATCACTATACTACTCAATCACTGCTGAACTTCATCACTATACTACTCAATCACTGCTGAACTTCATCATCACTATACTACTCAATCACTGCTGAACTTCATCATCACTATACTACTCAATCACTGCTGAACTTCATCATCACTATACTACTCAATCACTGCTGAACTTCATCATCACTATACTACTCAATCACTGCTGAACTTCATCATCACTATACTACTCAATCACTGCTGAACTTCATCATCACTATACTACTCAATCATTGCTGAACTTCATCACTATACTACTCAATCATTGCTGAACTTCATCATCACTACTACTCAATCACTGCTGAACTTCATCACTATACTACTCAATCACTGCTGAACTTCTTCATCACTATACTACTCAATCACTGCTGAACTATCATCACTATACTACTCAATCACTGCTGAACTTCATCATCACTACTACTCAATCACTGCTGAACTTCATCATCACTATACTACTCAATCACTGCTGAACTTCATCATCACTATACTACTCAATCACTGCTGAACTTCATCATCACTATACTACTCAATCACTGCTGAACTTCATCATCACTATACTACTCAATCACTGCTGAACTTCATCATCACTATATTACTCAATCACTGCTGAACTTCATCATCACTATACTACTCAATCACTGCTGAACTTCATCATTACTATACTACTCAATCACTGCTGAACTTCATCACTATACTACTCAATCACTACTGAACATCATCATTACTATACTACTCAATCACTACTGAACATCATCACTATACTACTCAATCACTGCTGAACTTCATCACTATACTACTCCATCATCACTATATTACTCAATCACTGCTGAACTTCATCATCACTATACTACTCAATCACTGCTGAACTTCATCATTACTATACTACTCAATCACTGCTGAACTTCATCACTATACTACTCAATCACTGCTGAACTTCATCACTATACTACTCAATCACTGCTGAACTTCATCATCACTATACTACTCAATCACTGCTGAACTTCATCACTATACTACTCAATCACTGCTGAACTTCATCACTATACTACTCAATCACTGCTGAACTTCGTCACTATACTACTCAATCATTGCTGAACTTCATCATCACTACTACTCAATCACTGCTGAACTTCATCATCACTATACTACTCAATCACTGCTGAACTTCATCACTATACTACTCAATCACTGCTGAACTTCATCACTATACTACTCAATCACTGCTGAACTTCATCATCACTATACTACTCAATCACTGCTGAACTTCATCACTATACTACTCAATCACTGCTGAACTTCATCATCACTATACTACTCAATCACTGCTGAACTTCATCATCACTATACTACTCAATCACTGCTGAACTTCTTCATCACTATACTACTCAATCACTGCTGAACTTCATCACTATACTACTCAATCACTGCTGAACTTCATCATCACTATACTACTCAATCTCTGCTGAACTTCATCATCACTATACTACTCAATCATTGCTGAACTTCATCACTATACTACTCAATCATTGCTGAACTTCATCATCACTACTACTCAATCACTGCTGAACTTCATCACTATACTACTCAATCACTGCTGAACTTCTTCATCACTATACTACTCAATCATTGCTGAACTTCATCACTATACTACTCAATCATTGCTGAACTTCATCATCACTACTACTCAATCACTGCTGAACTTCATCATCACTATACTACTCAATCACTGCTGAACTTCATCATCACTATACTACTCAATCACTGCTGAACTTCTTCATCACTATACTACTCAATCACTGCTGAACTTCATCATCACTATACTACTCAATCACTGCTGAACTTCATCATCACTATACTACTCAATCATTGCTGAACTTCATCATCACTATACTACTCAATCACTGCTGAACTTCATCATCACTATACTACTCAATCACTGCTGAACTTCATCATCACTATACTACTCAATCACTGCTGAACTTCATCACTATACTACTCAATCACAGCTGAACTTCATCATCACTATACTACTCAATCACTGCTGAACTTCATCACTATACTACTCAATCACTGCTGAACATCATCATCACTATACTACTCAATCACTGCTGAACTTCATCATTACTATACTACTCAATCACTGCTGAACTTCATCATCACTATACTACTCAATCACTGCTGAACTTCATCATTACTATACTACTCAATCACTGCTGAACATCATCATCACTATACTACTCAATCACTGCTGAACTTCATCATTACTATACTACTCAATCACTGCTGAACTTCATCATTACTATACTACTCAATCACTGCTGAACTTCATCATTACTATACTACTCAATCACTGCTGAACATCATCATCACTATACTACTCAATCACTGCTGAACTTCATCATTACTATACTACTCAATCACTGCTGAACTTCATCATTACTATACTACTCAATCACTGCTGAACTTCATCATTACTATACTACTCAATCACTGCTGAACATCATCATCACTATACTACTCAATCACTGCTGAACTTCATCATCACTATACTACTCAATCACTGCTGAACATCATCATCACTATACTACTCAATCACTGCTGAACATCATCATCACTATACTACTCAGTCACTACTGAACTTCATCATCACTATACTACTCAATCACTACTGAACTTCATCACTATACTACTCAATCACTGCTGAACATCATCATCACTATACTACTCAATCACTACTGAACTTCATCACTATACTACTCAATCACTGCTGAACATCATCATCACTATACTACTCAATCACTACTGAACTTCTTCATCACTATACTACTCAATCACTGCTGAACTTCATCACTATACTACTCAATCACTGCTGAACTTCATCACTATACTACTCAATCACTGCTGAACTTCTTCATCACTATACTACTCAATCACTGCTGAACTTCTTCATCACTATACTACTCAATCACTGCTGAACTTCATCATCACTATACTACTCAATCACTACTGAACTTCTTCATCACTATACTACTCAATCACTGCTGAACTTCATCACTATACTACTCAATCACTGCTGAACTTCATCACTATACTACTCAATCACTGCTGAACTTCGTCACTATACTACTCAATCATTGCTGAAATTCATCATCACTACTACTCAATCACTGCTGAACTTCATCATCACTATACTACTCAATCACTGCTGAACTACATCATCACTATACTACTCAATCACTGCTGAACTTCATCATCACTATATTACTCAATCACTGCTGAACTTCATCATCACTATACTACTCAATCACTGCTGAACTTCATCATTACTATACTACTCAATCACTGCTGAACTTCATCACTATACTACTCAATCACTACTGAACATCATCATTACTATACTACTCAATCACTACTGAACATCATCACTATACTACTCAATCACTGCTGAACTTCATCACTATACTACTCCATCATCACTATACTACTCAATCACTACTGAACTTCTTCATCACTATACTACTCAATCACTACTGAACTTCATCATCACTATACTACTCAATCACTGCTGAACTTCATCATCACTATACTACTCAATCACTGCTGAACTTCATCACTATACTACTCAATCACTACTGAACTTCATCATCACTATACTACTCAATCACTGCTGAACTTCATCACTATACTACTCAATCACTACTGAACTTCGTCACTATACTACTCAATCACTGCTGAACTTCATCGTCACTATACTACTCAATCACTGCTGAACTTCATCACTATACTACTCAATCACTACTGAACTTCATCACTATACTACTCAATCGCTGCTGAACTTCATCATCACTATACTACTCAGTCGCTGCTGAACTTCATCATCACTATACTACTCAATCACTGCTGAACTTCATCATCACTATACTACTCAATCACTACTGAACTTCATCACTATACTACTCAATCACTGCTGAACTTCATCATCACTATACTACTCAATCACTGTTGAACTTCATCACTATACTACTCAATCACTGCTGAACTTCATCACTATACTACTCAATCACTGCTGAACTTCGTCACTATACTACTCAATCATTGCTGAACTTCATCATCACTACTACTCAATCACTGCTGAACTTCATCATCACTATACTACTCAATCACTGCTGAACTTCATCACTATACTACTCAATCACTGCTGAACTTCATCACTATACTACTCAATCACTGCTGAACTTCATCATCACTATACTACTCAATCACTGCTGAACTTCATCACTATACTACTCAATCACTGCTGAACTTCATCATCACTATACTACTCAATCACTGCTGAACTTCATCATCACTATACTACTCAATCACTGCTGAACTTCTTCATCACTATACTACTCAATCACTGCTGAACTTCATCACTATACTACTCAATCACTGCTGAACTTCATCATCACTATACTACTCAATCTCTGCTGAACTTCATCATCACTATACTACTCAATCATTGCTGAACTTCATCACTATACTACTCAATCATTGCTGAACTTCATCATCACTACTACTCAATCACTGCTGAACTTCATCACTATACTACTCAATCACTGCTGAACTTCTTCATCACTATACTACTCAATCATTGCTGAACTTCATCACTATACTACTCAATCATTGCTGAACTTCATCATCACTACTACTCAATCACTGCTGAACTTCATCATCACTATACTACTCAATCACTGCTGAACTTCATCATCACTATACTACTCAATCACTGCTGAACTTCTTCATCACTATACTACTCAATCACTGCTGAACTTCATCATCACTATACTACTCAATCACTGCTGAACTTCATCATCACTATACTACTCAATCATTGCTGAACTTCATCACTGTACTACTCAATCATTGCTGAACTTCATCATCACTACTACTCAATCACTGCTGAACTTCATCATCACTATACTACTCAATCACTGCTGAACTTCATCATCACTATACTACTCAATCACTGCTGAACTTCATCACTATACTACTCAATCACAGCTGAACTTCATCATCACTATACTACTCAATCACTGCTGAACTTCATCACTATACTACTCAATCACTGCTGAACATCATCATCACTATACTACTCAATCACTGCTGAACTTCATCATTACTATACTACTCAATCACTGCTGAACTTCATCATTACTATACTACTCAATCACTGCTGAACTTCATCATTACTATACTACTCAATCACTGCTGAACATCATCATCACTATACTACTCAATCACTGCTGAACTTCATCATTACTATACTACTCAATCACTGCTGAACTTCATCATTACTATACTACTCAATCACTGCTGAACTTCATCATTACTATACTACTCAATCACTGCTGAACTTCATCATTACTATACTACTCAATCACTGCTGAACTTCATCACTATACTACTCAATCACTGCTGAACTTCATCATCACTATACTACTCAATCACTGCTGAACTACATCATCACTATACTACTCAATCACTGCTGAACTTCATCATCACTATACTACTCAATCACTGCTGAACTTCATCATCACTATATTACTCAATCACTGCTGAACTTCATCATCACTATACTACTCAATCACTGCTGAACTTCATCATTACTATACTACTCAATCACTGCTGAACTTCATCACTATACTACTCAATCACTACTGAACATCATCATTACTATACTACTCAATCACTACTGAACATCATCACTATACTACTCAATCACTGCTGAACTTCATCACTATACTACTCCATCATCACTATACTACTCAATCACTACTGAACTTCTTCATCACTATACTACTCAATCACTACTGAACTTCATCATCACTATACTACTCAATCACTGCTGAACTTCATCATCACTATACTACTCAGTCGCTGCTGAACTTCATCATCACTATACTACTCAATCACTGCTGAACTTCATCATCACTATACTACTCAATCACTACTGAACTTCATCACTATACTACTCAATCACTGCTGAACTTCATCATCACTATACTACTCAATCACTGTTGAACTTCATCACTATACTACTCAATCACTGCTGAACTTCATCACTATACTACTCAATCACTGCTGAACTTCGTCACTATACTACTCAATCATTGCTGAAATTCATCATCACTACTACTCAATCACTGCTGAACTTCATCATCACTATACTACTCAATCACTGCTGAACTTCATCACTATACTACTCAATCACTGCTGAACTTCATCATCACTATACTACTCAATCACTGCTGAACTTCATCATCACTATACTACTCAATCACTGCTGAACTTCATCATCACTATACTACTCAATCACTGCTGAACTTCATCATTACTATACTACTCAATCACTGCTGAACTTCATCATCACTATACTACTCAATCACTGCTGAACTTCATCATCACTATACTACTCAATCACTGCTGAACTTCATCACTATACTACTCAATCACTGCTGAACTTCATCATCACTATACTACTCAATCACTGCTGAACTTCATCATCACTATACTACTCAATCACTGCTGAACTTCATCACTATACTACTCAATCACTGCTGAACTTCATCATCACTATACTACTCAATCACTGCTGAACTTCATCACTATACTACTCAATCACTGCTGAACTTCATCATCACTATACTACTCAATCACTGCTGAACTTCATCATCACTATACTACTCAATCACTGCTGAACTTCATCATCACTATACTACTCAATCACTGCTGAACTTCATCATTACTATACTACTCAATCACTGCTGAACTTCATCATCACTATACTACTCAATCATTGCTGAACTTCATCATCACTACTACTCAATCACTGCTGAACTTCATCATCACTATACTACTCAATCACTGCTGAACTTCATCATTACTATACTACTCAATCACTGCTGAACTTCATCATTACTATACTACTCAATCACTGCTGAACATCATCATCACTATACTACTCAATCACTGCTGAACTTCATCATCACTATACTACTCAATCACTGCTGAACTTCATCATTACTATACTACTCAATCACTGCTGAACATCATCATCACTATACTACTCAATCACTGCTGAACTTCTTCATCACTATACTACTCAATCACTACTGAACTTCTTCATCACTATACTACTCAATCACTGCTGAACTTCATCATCACTATACTACTCAATCACTACTGAACTTCATCATCACTATACTACTCAATCACTGCTGAACATCATCATCACTATACTACTCAATCACTGCTGAACTTCATCATCACTATACTACTCAATCACTGCTGAACTTCATCACTATACTACTCAATCACTGCTGAACTTCATCACTATACTACTCAATCACTGCTGAACTTCATCATCACTATACTACTCAATCACTGCTGAACTTCATCATCACTATACTACTCAATCACTGCTGAACTTCATCATCACTATACTACTCAATCACTGCTGAACTTCATCATCACTATACTACTCAATCACTGCTGAACTTCATCACTATACTACTCAATCACTGCTGAACTCATCATCACTATACTACTCAATCACTGCTGAACTTCATCACTATACTACTCAATCACTGCTGAACTTCATCATCACTACTACTCAATCACTGCTGAACTTCATCATCACTATACTACTCAATCACTGCTGAACTTCATCATCACTATACTACTCAATCACTGCTGAACTTCATCATCACTATACTACTCAATCACTGCTGAACTTCATCATCACTATACTACTCAATCACTGCTGAACTTCATCATCTATACTACTCAATCACTGCTGAACTTCATCATCACTATACTACTCAATCACTGCTGAACTCATCATCACTATACTACTCAATCACTGCTGAACTTCATCACTATACTACTCAATCACTGCTGAACTTCATCATCACTATACTACTCAATCACTGCTGAACTTCATCACTATACTACTCAATCACTACTGAACTTCATCACTATACTACTCAATCGCTGCTGAACTTCATCATCACTATACTACTCAGTCGCTGCTGAACTTCATCATCACTATACTACTCAATCACTGCTGAACTTCATCATCACTATACTACTCAATCACTACTGAACTTCATCACTATACTACTCAATCACTGCTGAACTTCATCATCACTATACTACTCAATCACTGTTGAACTTCATCACTATACTACTCAATCACTGCTGAACTTCATCACTATACTACTCAATCACTGCTGAACTTCGTCACTATACTACTCAATCATTGCTGAACTTCATCATCACTACTACTCAATCACTGCTGAACTTCATCATCACTATACTACTCAATCACTGCTGAACTTCATCACTATACTACTCAATCACTGCTGAACTTCATCACTATACTACTCAATCACTGCTGAACTTCATCATCACTATACTACTCAATCACTGCTGAACTTCATCACTATACTACTCAATCACTGCTGAACTTCATCATCACTATACTACTCAATCACTGCTGAACTTCATCATCACTATACTACTCAATCACTGCTGAACTTCTTCATCACTATACTACTCAATCACTGCTGAACTTCATCACTATACTACTCAATCACTGCTGAACTTCATCATCACTATACTACTCAATCTCTGCTGAACTTCATCATCACTATACTACTCAATCATTGCTGAACTTCATCACTATACTACTCAATCATTGCTGAACTTCATCATCACTACTACTCAATCACTGCTGAACTTCATCACTATACTACTCAATCACTGCTGAACTTCTTCATCACTATACTACTCAATCATTGCTGAACTTCATCACTATACTACTCAATCATTGCTGAACTTCATCATCACTACTACTCAATCACTGCTGAACTTCATCATCACTATACTACTCAATCACTGCTGAACTTCATCATCACTATACTACTCAATCACTGCTGAACTTCTTCATCACTATACTACTCAATCACTGCTGAACTTCATCATCACTATACTACTCAATCACTGCTGAACTTCATCATCACTATACTACTCAATCATTGCTGAACTTCATCACTGTACTACTCAATCATTGCTGAACTTCATCATCACTACTACTCAATCACTGCTGAACTTCATCATCACTATACTACTCAATCACTGCTGAACTTCATCATCACTATACTACTCAATCACTGCTGAACTTCATCACTATACTACTCAATCACAGCTGAACTTCATCATCACTATACTACTCAATCACTGCTGAACTTCATCACTATACTACTCAATCACTGCTGAACATCATCATCACTATACTACTCAATCACTGCTGAACTTCATCATTACTATACTACTCAATCACTGCTGAACTTCATCATTACTATACTACTCAATCACTGCTGAACTTCATCATTACTATACTACTCAATCACTGCTGAACATCATCATCACTATACTACTCAATCACTGCTGAACTTCATCATTACTATACTACTCAATCACTGCTGAACTTCATCATTACTATACTACTCAATCACTGCTGAACTTCATCATTACTATACTACTCAATCACTGCTGAACTTCATCATTACTATACTACTCAATCACTGCTGAACTTCATCACTATACTACTCAATCACTGCTGAACTTCATCATCACTATACTACTCAATCACTGCTGAACTACATCATCACTATACTACTCAATCACTGCTGAACTTCATCATCACTATACTACTCAATCACTGCTGAACTTCATCATCACTATATTACTCAATCACTGCTGAACTTCATCATCACTATACTACTCAATCACTGCTGAACTTCATCATTACTATACTACTCAATCACTGCTGAACTTCATCACTATACTACTCAATCACTGCTGAACATCATCATTACTATACTACTCAATCACTACTGAACTATCATCACTATACTACTCAATCACTGCTGAACTTCATCACTATACTAATCACTACTGAACTCTCATCACTATACTACTCAATCACTGCTGAACTTTCATCACTATACTACTCAATCACTGCTGAACTTCATCATCACTATACTACTCAATCACTGCTGAACTTCATCATCACTATACTACTCAATCACTGCTGAACTTCATCATCACTATACTACTCAATCACTGCTGAACTTCATCATCACTATACTACTCAATCACTGCTGAACTTCATCATCACTATACTACTCAATCACTGCTGAACTTCATCATCACTATACTACTCAATCACTGCTGAACTTCATCATCACTATACTACTCAATCACTGCTGAACTTCATCATCACTATACTACTCAATCACTGCTGAACTTCATCACTATACTACTCAATCACTGCTGAACTTCATCATCACTATACTACTCAATCACTGCTGAACTTCATCACTATACTACTCA
Source organism: Xyrauchen texanus (assembly GCF_025860055.1). NCBI lineage: Eukaryota > Metazoa > Chordata > Actinopteri > Cypriniformes > Catostomidae > Xyrauchen > Xyrauchen texanus. The sequence goes on along the minus strand of NC_068314.1, from coordinate 1,005,115 downwards.
ATCACTGCTGAACTTCATCATCACTATACTACTCAATCACTGCTGAACTTCATCATCACTATACTACTCAATCACTGCTGAACTTCATCACTATACTACTCAATCATTGCTGAACTTCATCATCACTATACTACTCAATCACTGCTGAACTTCATCACTATACTACTCAATCACTGCTGAACTTCATCATCACTATACTACTCAATCACTGCTGAACTTCATCACTATACTACTCAATCATTGCTGAACTTCATCATCACTACTACTCAATCACTGCTGAACTTCATCATCACTATACTACTCAATCACTGCTGAACTTCATCATCACTATACTACTCAATCACTGCTGAACTTCTTCATCACTATACTACTCAATCACTGCTGAACTTCATCATCACTATACTGCTCAATCACTGCTGAACTTCATCATCACTATACTACTCAATCATTGCTGAACTTCATCACTGTACTACTCAATCATTGCTGAACTTCATCATCACTACTACTCAATCACTGCTGAACTTCATCATCACTATACTACTCAATCACTGCTGAACTTCATCATCACTATACTACTCAATCACTGCTGAACTTCATCACTATACTACTCAATCACAGCTGAACTTCATCATCACTATACTACTCAATCACTGCTGAACTTCATCACTATACTACTCAATCACTGCTGAACATCATCATCACTATACTACTCAATCACTGCTGAACTTCATCTTTACTATACTACTCAATCACTGCTGAACTTCATCATTACTATACTACTCAATCACTGCTGAACTTCATCATTACTATACTACTCAATCACTGCTGAACATCATCATCACTATACTACTCAATCACTGCTGAACTTCATCATTACTATACTACTCAATCACTGCTGAACTTCATCATCACTATACTACTCAATCACTGCTGAACTTCATCATTACTATACTACTCAATCACTGCTGAACTTCATCATTACTATACTACTCAATCACTGCTGAACTTCATCACTATACTACTCAATCACTGCTGAACTTCATCATCACTATACTACTCAATCACTGCTGAACTACATCATCACTATACTACTCAATCACTGCTGAACTTCATCATCACTATACTACTCAATCACTGCTGAACTTCATCATCACTATATTACTCAATCACTGCTGAACTTCATCATCACTATACTACTCAATCACTGCTGAACTTCATCATTACTATACTACTCAATCACTGCTGAACTTCATCACTATACTACTCAATCACTACTGAACATCATCATTACTATACTACTCAATCACTACTGAACATCATCACTATACTACTCAATCACTGCTGAACTTCATCACTATACTACTCCATCATCACTATACTACTCAATCACTACTGAACTTCTTCATCACTATACTACTCAATCACTACTGAACTTCATCATCACTATACTACTCAATCACTGCTGAACTTCATCATCACTATACTACTCAGTCGCTGCTGAACTTCATCACTATACTACTCAATCACTGCTGAACTTCATCATCACTATACTACTCAATCACTACTGAACTTCATCACTATACTACTCAATCACTGCTGAACTTCATCATCACTATACTACTCAATCACTGTTGAACTTCATCACTATACTACTCAATCACTGCTGAACTTCATCACTATACTACTCAATCACTGCTGAACTTCGTCACTATACTACTCAATCATTGCTGAAATTCATCATCACTACTACTCAATCACTGCTGAACTTCATCATCACTATACTACTCAATCACTGCTGAACTTCATCACTATACTACTCAATCACTGCTGAACTTCATCACTATACTACTCAATCACTGCTGAACTTCATCATCACTATACTACTCAATCACTGCTGAACTTCATCACTATACTACTCAATCACTGCTGAACTTCATCATCACTATACTACTCAATCACTGCTGAACTTCATCATCACTATACTACTCAATCACTGCTGAACTTCTTCATCACTATACTACTCAATCACTGCTGAACTTCATCACTATACTACTCAATCACTGCTGAACTTCATCATCACTATACTACTCAATCTCTGCTGAACTTCATCATCACTATACTACTCAATCATTGCTGAACTTCATCACTATACTACTCAATCATTGCTGAACTTCATCATCACTACTACTCAATCACTGCTGAACTTCATCACTATACTACTCAATCACTGCTGAACTTCTTCATCACTATACTACTCAATCATTGCTGAACTTCATCACTATACTACTCAATCATTGCTGAACTTCATCATCACTACTACTCAATCACTGCTGAACTTCATCATCACTATACTACTCAATCACTGCTGAACTTCATCATCACTATACTACTCAATCACTGCTGAACTTCTTCATCACTATACTACTCAATCACTGCTGAACTTCATCATCACTATACTACTCAATCACTGCTGAACTTCATCATCACTATACTACTCAATCATTGCTGAACTTCATCACTGTACTACTCAATCATTGCTGAACTTCATCATCACTACTACTCAATCACTGCTGAACTTCATCATCACTATACTACTCAATCACTGCTGAACTTCATCATCACTATACTACTCAATCACTGCTGAACTTCATCACTATACTACTCAATCACAGCTGAACTTCATCATCACTATACTACTCAATCACTGCTGAACTTCATCACTATACTACTCAATCACTGCTGAACATCATCATCACTATACTACTCAATCACTGCTGAACTTCATCATTACTATACTACTCAATCACTGCTGAACTTCATCATTACTATACTACTCAATCACTGCTGAACTTCATCATTACTATACTACTCAATCACTGCTGAACATCATCATCACTATACTACTCAATCACTGCTGAACTTCATCATTACTATACTACTCAATCACTGCTGAACTTCATCATTACTATACTACTCAATCACTGCTGAACTTCATCATTACTATACTACTCAATCACTGCTGAACATCATCATCACTATACTACTCAATCACTGCTGAACTTCATCATTACTATACTACTCAATCACTGCTGAACTTCATCATTACTATACTACTCAATCACTGCTGAACTTCATCATTACTATACTACTCAATCACTGCTGAACTTCATCATTACTATACTACTCAATCACTGCTGAACATCATCATCACTATACTACTCAATCACTGCTGAACTTCATCATCACTATACTACTCAATCACTGCTGAACATCATCATCACTATACTACTCAATCACTGCTGAACATCATCATCACTATACTACTCAGTCACTACTGAACTTCATCACTATACTACTCAATCACTGCTGAACATCATCATCACTATACTACTCAATCACTACTGAACTTCATCACTATACTACTCAATCACTGCTGAACATCATCATCACTATACTACTCAATCACTGCTGAACTTCATCACTATACTACTCAATCACTGCTGAACTTCATCACTATACTACTCAATCACTGCTGAACTTCATCATCACTATACTACTCAATCACTGCTGAACTTCATCATCACTATACTACTCAATCACTGCTGAACTTCATCACTATACTACTCAATCACTGCTGAACTTCATCACTATACTACTCAATCACTGCTGAACTTCATCATTACTATACTACTCAATCACCGCTGAACTTCATCATCACTATACTACTCAATCACTGCTGAACTTCTTCATCACTATACTACTCAATCACTGCTGAACTTCTTCATCACTATACTACTCAATCACTGCTGAACTTCATCATCACTATACTACTCAATCACTACTGAACTTCTTCATCACTATACTACTCAATCACTGCTGAACTTCATCACTATACTACTCAATCACTGCTGAACTTCATCACTATACTACTCAATCACTGCTGAACTTCTTCATCACTATACTACTCAATCACTGCTGAACTTCTTCATCACTATACTACTCAATCATTGCTGAACTTCATCACTATACTACTCAATCACTGCTGAACTTCATCATCACTATACTACTCAATCACTGCTGAACTCATCATCACTATACTACTCAATCACTGCTGAACTTCATTATCACTATACTACTTTTCTTTGTTCTTTAGAACACAAATGAAGATTTTAATATTTCAGGTCTTTAGGTCCATACAAAGCAAGTGAATGGTGACCAGAACTTTGAAGCTCCCAAAATCACATAAAGGCATTATAAAAGTAATCTTTAAAAAAAGTTTTCTTTTAACCACTTTTCTTTTAGTGATTAAACCTCTGTGCCTTATGGATAACCTTTTTGTTTTTATGTGGTTTTGAGAGCTTCATAGTTCTCTGGTCACCATTCACACAGAGCTGAAATATTCTTCTAAATATCTTCACTTGTATTCTGCAGCAGAAAGAAAGTCACACACATCTGGGATGATATGAGGGTGATTAAATAATGAGAGACTTTTTATTTTTGGGGGATCTTTCCCTTTAAATGAGAAAAGACACATACTTCCTTCCTAGTTTATTTATATCTCAGCTGCTCCAAACCTCCAGTTCACCTCAGAAACAGGTACTTCCTCACACGAAGACAGAAGTACTGTTTCACATCACTGTGTATGTGTGTTTGTGTGGGGTGCCAGATTGAACACAATTCAGTCACAAAAATGGTAATTTCATTGTTTTTTGTATTTCAGTTGTTAACTCAGTGCAGGAAGTGAGAGTTCAGAACAAATCGACTGAAGATCATACACTTTTCTTTAAACAAAGCACCTGTCGTTTGAAGTGACGTGTGTGTTTGTCATCAGGGGAATCGCATTGACACTTACTGCAGTCAAATTAAAGTAATATTAAAAAAGCAAGTTAAAAGGTGATTGTTTTGTTCTTGTTTCATCGAACAGAAATATTTTTTTGTCTCAGAAATATGAGTTTGTACCTGGTTTATTTTGCAGTAGATACTGCGTAAAGTACATTTTTAATCTGCATTTGTTTGAGTTTTTTTATGTGCACATTAAATGCAGTGAAAATAACATTCACAGTTTTCTTGATGTTGTGTTAGTGTGTACCAGCAGGTGGAGCTGTTGTTCAGTTCATGCTCGGTTTTGCACAGATAATCCTCACATAATGTGTTCACAGTTCACACTAACCCAAACACTAACTGTGTCTGCCTGTCAATCAACTAGAGAATGTGCATTATCTGAAGCAGAATGAAAACAGTGTTTTTAAGTGATCTGAGCTAAAGAAGCACAATTTATGATGCTGGTGTTGTCAGATTTGACTGCTGATCTGAAATATGTTCTTTGATTGTAATCTTAACCAAATGTTTTACAGATTTCAGTGTTCCTCCATTCAAGTATAGAGGAGCTGCACTTGTATACCACTTGTTTACATAGAAAAAAGATGACCAAAGAGTGGACTGACTTTCCTTGCAAGGATTTGATAGAACGGAGCATATATTTGGTGAATCCAATTTAGTCGCATGTTCTGCCTTTGAAGCTTGCGCTCACAGGGAAGGTTGAATGACAAAGTGAAGCACGTGCTATGTTAGTAAATTGAATTGATTCCTTCTGCGTATGTGCAGTTAACGTTTACCAACCATGTCTGATCTCTGTGGAACAGTCAGTCAGTTTTGTTCATAGTCTAATAGATATACAGTATGTGTCTGTTTTTGTCGTCGTTCATTTCCTTTGGTGCTGAAATGTATTTGACGATCCTGTGGCACCTTTGCACTCTCTCCTTGTGTTTAAAGAAAACAGTAGTTTATTATCTTATTATACAGCTCTCTGAAATACTGGATTCTGATTGGTCAATGGCGCCATCCAGAGTTCTGATATTTCTCATTAACAACCGCACATCCACATATCAGACTGCTCATCCGGATTCTGCGAGTCATCTTTCCTGCTTCTCGGATCACTGTGCTAAGTAAACTAATAAAATAATTTCAACTCAAATAAATATTTAGCATTTATTTATTAGGTTAGTAGTCATGTAATAAGCAGGATAATGTACAGTCAGATGGTTGTTATAACAGAATAAATCCCTTCAGGATGATGCAAGAGTGTCCGCTTCACATCGGGGTCCTGATCATCCTGTCGGGTTTATTTTGTGATGACAACCGGCTGATTGTGCATTATCTCTTATTTAATGTCTCAGTTATTTCAGTGTGAATCATTTAATTTCAAGTCATTTTAAAAATTAAGTTCTTTACATTATGTAAGGAAAGGCAGTTTTGCATGGTAACCACACGTTCTCTACTTATTTTCAAGGGGAAAGAGGTGGTGGGCGGCTGAACAGATTGCGTGAAATCTTCCACTTTATCTTGTACGACAGCTTGTGGCACAAACTGCACAAGGTGAAAAATATTTTCAGATCTTTCCCTTATTGACCTATCAGAGGTGATGTGAATCAGCCGGTATTTAGCTTTTAGTAGTCAGTTCCCTTAAAGAACTGTCTGATCACTCTCTGTTCCCTGTAGTGCACTATTTGGCATTGACTAGCCTATATAGGCAACAGTGAATGAGTGAGTGGCCCTGGTGCCCCCTCAACAAAGAAGTGCATGACGCCCCTGAGAGGCAAATAACACTCTGCATTCTCATTGGTTGTTGCTAAACACTCCTCAACTTTGTCACATCAATTATAGTTTCTGTTGTTCACGTTACCTTAAAACAACTCTCAATGTAAATTCATTTCTGTGTCCGAATTTGTGTTCTTTTCTGGATATAGTATGAAAAAATTATTTTAAAACGGTATCCCAAAGAGTAGTGTCCGAATCCTCAGTATTCTTAAAAGAGTATGCCAGAAATACCTGGATGACATCCGGTGAGATTCTGAAGTGTGCATCCACTGGACACTGTAGTATCCCATAATGCCACAGGAGCTGATGAAATAGCATGTTCAAAATTCTGGATAAAATAAGAAGCGCCGTAGCGTTGCTGTGATTTGCTGTCAGTGAGAACATCAATAGGGTGTCTGAAACCGAAGGCAGACGCCTCACTATGGTGACTAAATAGACAGCATTTGTGTATGTTTCAGATGGGCTTTCAATGCACCATAAAGTCACGTCGTATCAACTAACACATAAAATGCTTGTTGTTCCCTGTCTGGATTGCTCATTTCGGTAGTTTTTATATTGTTTCTTATGGAGACCAGAACCAGAAAGCAGTCCAGCTACAATCAATGACAAGTGGTTGCTCAGGTAAACTGTGGACTAGCTGTGTTTCCATCCAAACATCGCACAATCCATCAACTGTGTTATGTGTTATCTATTATAGAGCTGATTAATGACATTCCTTGCTTCAAGGAGAGTTGTATTTGCTGTAGAAGAGCAATTATACATTGTGTTATTAAATGATACGTCACAGCAACTATGTGCACAGAACGGGGGCTACAGGGGTGCAAGCCCTTTCCCCTTTTGTTCACAAATGTAAAGGTGCCCTTTTAAGCGGAGTTACCTTTAAGAGCGTGGAGATTTCAACATAGGTGTCTTTACTTGAGCACAATCCCCCAAAAACAACTATTGATGGCAGATTTCTCTTCACGTTTCTCTGTCCATTTCTTTCACCTCTGCCCCTGGTAAGTTCTGTGCATGTCACTGCGTCAATAACTTACAAGTGCAATAACTTACATAACAAGGGCTTCAATGGCCATTCCCATACGCCAACAGCCTCTATTTACCTGCAAGAGCCCACTCTTAAACCAATTCTGGTGGATTGTGAATTTAAAAGGATAGTTCACCCAAAAAAATGGAAATTCTCTCATTATTTACTCACCCTCATGATGTCCCAGATGTGTTTGTCTTTTTAACCAGAACACATTTGAAGAAGAATATCTCAGCTCAGTAGGTCCTTAAATGGCAAGCATTTCACCCAGCCCGTTGTCCCACAAACTTACCTGTTCGTACCTGACAATACACAGGACAAAACCGGCTCAACCCGGAGATTGTAGAACCTTGCAAAGGTGTTGGGTGTTGCCCAGCCTGCTGCTCTGCAGATGTCTGCTAAAGAGGCACCATTTGTTCGAGCCCAGGAGGCCACCATACTCCTAGTAGAGTGTGCTCGTAGCCCCAAGGGGGGCAGCATGTCCTGGGGATGATCTGCCAAAGCGATGGTGTCAATTACCCAGTGAGCGATCCTCTGTTTGGAGACAGCGCTCCATTTCCGCTGTCCTCCAAAGCAGACAAAGAGCTGCTCAGACCATCTAAAGCTCTGCGTGCGATCCCAAAAGATGCGTAAAGCACGCACCGGACACAGCAACAACAACACTGGGTCTGCTACCTCCTGGGCAGGAGGTTCACCACCATAGGAACCTTGGGCACAGCGTGTCACGAGGAGAGTGAGGTCCAAGAAACAAGTCTGGGTGGGCCAGTAGAGTGCTACTAGGACGACCTGCTCCTCATCCTCCCTGACCATGCACAGGGTCTGTGCAAGTAGGCTCACTGTGGGGAATGCATACTTGCTTAGCCCCCGGGACCAGCTGTGTACCAGCACATTTGTGCCGAGGGGAGCCTCAGGCAGGGTGTACCATAGCTGGCAGTGTGAGGATTCCCGGGAAGCAGGCAGTGGGAGGATTGACGGGAAGCGAACAGGTCTACCTGCGCTTGATCGAATCGATTCCAAATCAGCTCGACCACCTGGGAGTGGAGTCTCCCCTGAGCGTGGCCTGCCACGACTGTGTGTCCGCCACGCTGTTGAGGTCGCCCGGCAAATCAGTGATTCGCAACAACTTGGGTCACAGCTGACTCAATAGGAGGAGACGATGGGCGAGTTCCAACATGAGCGCATGCCGCCTTGGCAGTTGATGTACGCTACTGTCACTGTGTTGTTCCTCTGGACCAACACGTGCTTGCCCTGGATCAATGGCCGGAGCCTCCGCAGGGCGAGCAACACTGCCAGCAACTCGAGGCAGTTGATATGCCAATGCAGTCCTGGCCATGTCCAGGAAGGTGTGCCCGTTGCATCCAATTTCTACTTTTAGAAACAGTAGAAATTGCAAGTTAAAAAGTCAAAATTGTGCGAAATAGTAGAAATTGCAAGTTAAGAAGTTGCAGTTGCGAGTTATAAAGTTAAAATTGTAGGAAAAATTGCAATTGCAAATTATAAAGTTGTAGTTGGGAGAAATAGTCTAAATTGTGCAAAATAGTTAAATTGCAAGTTATAAAGTCACAATTGTGAGAAATAAAGTTGAAATTGTAAGTTAAGAAGTTGCAATTGTGAGAAATAATGTCTAATTTGGTAGTTTAAAATCACAATTGTGAGAAGTAACGTTGAAATTGTAAGTTATGAAGTCACATTTATTGGAAAAAAAGTCACAATTAAAGTCAGAATTATCTCTTTTATTTTGTATTTCCGAGGGCTCGGCTTCCATACTGTCCCGCTCTGTGTTTTATCTAAGCGCTCCTCATTTACAGATGAATATTTATTGTGAATGTCTCATAGAGATGTTTAATGTGCAGCTCACATCAACTAATGAATCTAATTAAATGATAGTTTTAAACAGGAAATGCAGCTGGTTCATTTGTCTAATGGCTTTGTAATGATGTTTGTGCAGATTGAAAGTTTGTCATTCGATGTGATCGGCACTCTCGAAACATCTGAACAGAGAAAAGATTGTTCAAATGTGATGTGTTTCATCGGATGTACAATAAAACAATAAAACACTTCAGGCCGTGTGTTGGAATAATTTCACACTGGTTAAAAGCTCCAAGATATAGTCACTGAAAACTATTGAAAGTCTTAATATTTAATTTGTCTTCTCAAGTGAATTTATCATGTTTAAAGGATGTTTTTACTGGAAAAATAAAGACGCCGGCGCAGCTTTTGAACAGCGCTGGGAGCATTCATCTAGCTAATCCCGCTCTCTTACTAACACATCGGATGAACTACATCTCCTCACCCCTACAAACAAGGTCTTTTCAACCTCTCATAGAAACCTGGCTGAGTGAAGCCATTCCAGACAGCACTTTACATCTGCCGGACTTCCAGCTGTTCAGAGCTAATCGCACCGCAGATTTTAACAAGGCAAATCTCAACCATGAACTGCCAAAATTCAGACAGCACATCACATGCCCCACCAGAGACAGAAATATACTGGATCGTTACTACACAACATTAAAGGATGCATATCGCTCTGTCCCTAAAGCAGCTTTGGGACTCTCTGATCACTGTCTGGTTAATCTTCTTCCAACCTACAGACAGACAGAAAATAAAATCATCTAAGCCTGTAGTAAAGATTGTAAAGAGGGGACCAATGAAGCAGAGCTGGAACTACAAGCCTGTTTGACTGCACTGATTAGTGTTTTTGAAGCTGCAGCCACAGACATGGACAAGCTCACAGATACTGTGATGTATGTGATGTCAGTTTCTGTAAATGGTCTGCACTATAGTGCCTTTTTAACCTTAGCAGTATTCAAAGCACTTTACACTGCGTCTCATTCACCCATTCACACACACACATGACAGCAGTGCTGCATGCAAGGCACTAGCCTGCCATTGGGAGCAACTTGGGGTTCAGTGTCTTGCCCAAGGACACTTCAGCATGTGGAGTCATGTGGGCTGGGAATCAAACCACCAACCCTGTGATTAGTGGCCGACCCGCTCTACCACCTGAGCCACAGCCACCCCAAAATGCCAAATGTAAACATAACATACTATGAAATAGTGTTCTATGCACATAGCAGTTATATCTGAGTCTGATGGCTTGAGGGAAGGAGCTGTTACACAGTCTGGTCGTGAGGGCCCGAATGCTTCAGTACCTCTTGCCAGATGGCAGGAGGGTAAAAAGATTGTGTGAGGGGTGTGTGGGGTCGTCCACAATGCTGGTTGCGTTGTGGATACAGTGTTTTTTGTAAATATCTTTGATGGAGGGAAGATAGACCCCAATGATCTTCTCAGCTGTCCTTACTATCCTCTGCAGGGATTTGCGGTCCGAAACGGTGCAAGTCCCAAACCAGGCAGTGATGCAGCTGCTCAAGATGCTCTCAATAGTCCTTCTATAGAATGTAGTGAGGATGTGGGGTGGGAGATGTGCTTACCTCAGACTTCGAAGAAAGTAGAGATGCTGCTGGGCTTTCTTGGTGATAGAGCTGGTGTTGAGGGACCAGGTGAGGTTCTCCGCCAGGTGAACACCAAGGAATTTGGTGCTCTTGACGATCTCCACAGAGGAGCCGTCGATGTTCAGCGGAGTGTGTTCACCTTGTGCTCTCCTAAAGTCAACAACCATCTCTTTTGTTTTGTCGACATTCAGGGACAGGTTGTTGGCTCTACACCAGTTCGTCAGCCGCTGCACCTCCTCTCTGTATGCTGACTCGTCGTTCTTGCTGATGAGACCCACCACAGTCGTGTCATAGTCAAACTTAATTATGTGGTTCGAGCTGCACAGTCGTGAGTCATTAGAGTGAACATCAGTGGACTGAGAACACAGCCCTGGGGGGCCCCAGTGCTCAGTGTGGTGGTGGTGCAGATGCTGTTCCCGATCCGGACTGACTGAGGTCTCCCAGTCAGGAAGTCCAGGATCCAGTTGCAGAGGGAGGTGTCCAGGCCCATCAGGTTCAGCTTTCCAATCAGGTGCTGGGGAATGATTGTGTTGAATACTGAGCTGAAATTTATGAACAGCATTCGAACGTAGGAGTCCTTTTTATCTAGGTGGGTGAGGGCCAGATGGAGGGTGGGGGCGATGGCGTCGTCTGTTGAACGGTTTGGATGATACGCGAACTGCAGTGGGTCTAGTGAGGGGGGCACCTAGGTCTTAATGTGCCTTATGATGAGCCTCTTTAAGCACTTCATGATGATGGGTGTGAGTGCGATGGGACGGTAGTCGTTGAGGCAGGAATGGGACGATGGTGGTGGCCTTGAAGCACATTGGAACGACGGCGCTGCTCAGAGAGATGTTGAAGATGTCGGTAAGAACATCTGCTAGCTGGTCTGCACATCCTCTGAGCACTCTGCCAGGAATGTTGTCTGGTCCAGCAGCCTTCCGTGGGTTGACTGTACAAAGAGTTTTCCTCACATCTGCCGTGGTAAGACAGAGCACCTGGTCGTTGGGAGGAGGGGTGGTCTTCCTTGCCACCACGTTGTTCTGCACTTCAAACCGAGCATACAAGTCGTTCAGTGCATCTGGAAGGGAGGCATCTTTGTCACAGGCAACTGATGTTGTCCTGTAGTTGGTGATGGCCTGGATGCCCTGCCACATGCGCCGCGTGTCACCGCTGTCCTGGAAGTGACTGTGGATTCTCTGGACGTGTACGCGCTTTGCCTCTCTGATGGCCCGGGACAGTTTGGCCCTCGCTGTTCTTAGGGCTGCCTTATCGCCTGCTCTAGTGCACGCACCTCCACAGTCATCCACAGCTTCTGGTTGTAGCATGTGGTGATGGTCTTGGAGAAAGTGACATCATCAATGCACTTGCTGATGTAGCTGGTCACTGATGCTGTGTATTCCTCCAAGTTGGTAGACTTGGCCATTTGTTGCAGCCTCCCTGAACATGTGCCAGTCAGTACACTCAAAACAGTCCTGATGAGCAGAGATGGCTCCTGCTGGCCAGGTTTTCACCTGCTTCTGGAGCGGTTTTGTGCATCTGATGAGCGGTCTGTATGCTGGAATTAGCATAACAGAGATGTGGTCTGAGTAGCCAAGGTGGTGGTGGGGCTCTGCCCGGTACGCACCTGGGATGTTTGTATAAAGAAGATCAAGCGTGTTCGCCCCTCTCGTTGCAAAGTCCACTAATGGAATTTAGGGAGCACTGTCTTGAGATTTGCATGGTTGAAATCTCCGGCAACAATAAACAGTCCGTCAGGGTGAGCGTTCTGCAGTTCGCTCATAGTCCCATACAGTTCACAGAGCGCTTCCTTAGCGTTAGTGCTAGGGGGAATGTAAACTCCGGTGATGATAACAGTGGTGAATTCCCGTGGTAAATAAAAAGGTCTGCATCTAACAGTCACAAGCTCCACCAGCGATGAGCAGTAACTAGAAACTAGCACAGAGTTCTTGCACCATTCCATGTTGATGTAAACACACAAGCCACCACTGCGAGTCTTACCGCACAGAGCTGCATTTCTGTTGTCACGAAAGGAGGCGAGCCTGTCTAGCTGAATGGCGGCATCCGGAACTCTGTCGCCGAGCCACGTCTCCGTGAAAACAAAGACGCAGCAGTTTCTAAACTCACGCTGCGTAGCCTGCTGGAGTCGTATGTAGTCCAGTTTATTTTCCAGGGAGCAAACATTTGAGAGCAGAATAGATGGGAGAGCCGGCCGGCTAGGGTTTGTTTTTAGCCTAGCATGGACCCCCGCCCTCCTGCCGCACTTTCGCTTCCTCGCACACCGCTTACGACGTCCCCTCCCTCGGCCACCGGCATCAGGCCATGCCGAGGACTGGAGGCCTGGTCTCCGCAGCAAGCAGAGTTCGCGTAGCAACTCCTGCAGATCATCATGCAGCTTGGTTGTTGCATGAATCTTATATTTTAGCAGTGTCTGGCAATGGTAGACATGAACACTGGTTGCTCCGATGTCCTTGTGCCGTAAAAGTCGGGCTAAGTGACAAAAATAGCACCATTTTGGATCTGGAATGGCCGCTGCGTGCTAACGCTCTGCCATCTTGGATCATTCAAATAAAATAAAAAAGTTGACGATGAGTCTGCATACAGCATGGTGGTTGAACAGCTGGCCATCTGATGCAGTTATAACAACCTGGAGCTGAACCATCTTAAAACAGTGGAGATGATGGTGGACTTTAGGAGGAACACCGCATCATTGACCCTGCTTGACCCCCCTCATCATTCTGAACAGCGCTGTGTCAGCAGTGGAGTCATTCAGGTTCCTGGGCACTACCATCTCACAGGACCTGAAGTGAGAGACCCACATTGACTCCATTGTGAAAAAGGCCCAGCAGAGGTTGTACTTCCTTCACCAGCTGAGGAAGTTCAACCGGCCACAGGTGCTGCTGATACAGTTCTACTCCGCAGTCATTGAGTCTGTCCTCTGCACTTCAACTGTCTGGTTTAGTTCAGCTACGAAATCAGACATCAGACAACTTCAGAGGACAGTTTGGACTGCTGAGAGGATAATTGGTTGCCCCCTGCCCCCCTTCAAGAACTGCACACATCCAGAGTGAGAAAAAAGGTCTGGTAAAATCACTCTAGACCCCCCTCACCCTGCCCATTACCTTTCTGAACTTTTGCCTTCTGGCCGGCGCTACAAAGGTCTGAGCACCAGAACCGTCAGGCACAGGAACAGTTTTTCCCCCTCAGGCTATCCATCTCAATAACAGTTAAAACTGCCCCACTGAGTAATACTAATGTGCAATTCACAGTGTAGTCTTTTTTATATTTATCAAACACTTGCAACCTCTTGCACTTTATATAACAGATTTGTATTTAAATTTGCACTACATACATTATGCATGTGTTTGTGTGTGTGTGTGTGTGTGTGTGTGTGTGTGTGTGTGTGTGTATATATATATATATATAATCTTATAGTGTATTCTATATGTACTTTATTTCTATTATATATTTTCTATTAAATTCCATTTGTATTTATTAATGTATTATTCTGTTTTTAATTATTTGTAATTATTATCAATGTCTTGTTGTTGTATTGTTTGTGCACTGGAAGCTTCTGTCACCATGATCTGTCAGACATGTATGTGTAAGCATACTTGGCAATAAAGCTCATTCTGATTCTGACTTTTTGCAGTTTTTTTACACTTCACTTTGGTTTGGACACACTTATTTTGACTTGTATGGTTATGCTGTCATTATTTTATTCACACATTGTCTGTTATCGTTCATCAAGTGTTTTATTACTGTGCGGGTGTTAGATTCACATATCTGCTGCATTAGTGTGTTGTTGTGTTTATATTTGTGTGTGTGTGTGTGTAGTTATACTTTGCATTCAAAAATTGAGGATGAGTAAATGATGATAGAATTAAAAATTTTTGGGCGCACTAATGTATAATGCAGTAAGTGTCCACACCACTTTGTACACTGAATCAAAATTTCGAAATTGTTTGATAATTATTGATACTGGGACTCCAGATAATCTTTCTGCACTGGTTTCATTCAGATGGGGCGAATGGCCTAGGACTAGTATGAAAAAGTAGTTTATCTAAACAATCCAAAATATTGGAAATGAGTGGGCGGAGCTAAAATGTAACAAGGTCAAAAATCCCAGGAAAAAATAATGGAGTTTCTGGGCCTTATGGTTAAAATGTTATGGCCAAAAATGTGTGATTATCTTGTTTTTGTTCACTGCAGCTCCCCGCTGAAGGTGAAGTCAACTTCCTCTGGTCACTTCCTGTTCTTGTTTCAAAGAGAACAAGCATGAATTTGACAAACACATGCTGAACAGAAATCTGGTTGATTCATGATCGTCCTGATGAACTTTTGATCGTGTGAATAGCAACACAATTCACCTGAATGTTTTTTCATGTATAACTTTTGATGTGAGCATTTATGTGGCATTCTGAACTGACAAACAGATTTCAAACATACACACACACATACACACACACACATACACGCGCACACACACACACACGCACATGCGCACATACACACACACCCGTACAGGCACACGCACACACAAGCACACACATGCGCACACACACACACGCACATATGCACGCACGCACACACACACACACTTCTTGATTCACACTTCTTATCATTAAAATAAATGAAAAAAATATACATGCACTTTTTCAACAGAGTACTGTATATTTATTAATTAAACTAAAGAGAGTAAATTAACATCTGTCTGCTTGAATACAAAGAACTGAAATATACAGAAAAGATACAGTATATTGTCTCCACGAAGATGAGAATCATTTGTATCTTTGTGTTCAGTATGTCAGATGAATCTAACCAGTTTAATGCTCCTGACCTGCTGCTCAATAGATCACAATTATCATTTAACATTCTGCTGTTCAATTATTTGACAACCACAACCCATGTGGAGGCGATGTGGGTGCGAACAGTGCTTGACCGCATGGCAACGTAAGGCCAGAATGAAGTTTAAGCCAAAGAAATCCAGGAGTATGGTGATCAGAAAATGCTAATTGATAAACAGGTTTAAGTAGCAAGTGCAGGGAGAGGATATTCCATCGATAGAGGAGAATCCAATCAAATGCCTCTGAAAGTGGTTTGATGACTCACTTACTGACAGGAACATCAACAACACTGAAAAGCAGTCAGAGGAAAGGCTGAGGAGGATCAAAAATCAGGACATTCAAAATTCAAAGCATGGCTCTAGACTGCTGATGAGACTCATGTGGCTGTTGACAGTGTATGAAATTCCTATGACAAGTGTGGAAGGGGTAGAGAGGAAGATTAACAAGTACCTCCGAAGGTGGCTGGGAATCCCTCCAAACTTCACTTCAGTAGGCATCTACATAAGATCCGGACAGCTCCAACTTCCTCTGTCATCCGTGTTGGAGGAATTCAAGGTGCCAGTGTGTAATGAGTGGTAATGACATACAGAGGCTCATAGGACGAACAAGTCAGACATGCAGGCATTACTACAAAATCAGGATGCAATTAGGCAGCCACACCTCTGTCGCACAAGCTGAAAGTATGCTGAAGCTAAGTGACATCATTGGAATGCCATGCACAGGGAAACAGGGCTTCAGATCTTCCCATTTCCAACAATGGACAGATACCAAGGAGAGAAGAGCCATGATCCAGGAGGAAATACTGTACCTGGAGGAGGAAGAATGAAGATCAAGGGCTGTGGAGCAAGCATCCCAGGGAGCCTGGACCAAATTGGACCTTCCCAAGATGAAGAGCTTATGGGCGGATCTATAGAAACTGGAGCCTTTACGCATCTCCTTCCTGCTCCGATCGGTGAATGACATGCTCCCAACTACACAAACTTGCACAAGTGGGGTATGAGAGAGGACCCACTATGCAAGCTTTGTGGGGAGAGGGGCACTGTGGCAGGGCGGAGGGCGGGGCCGGGCCATGATCCTACATACCCGGTCCCGTATTAGGCTAATCAAGCCTCCGAGAGGGATAAAGGTCTACTGCAGAGGATCGTGCGGGAGAGAGTGTCCAGAAAGCATGACAGCACTGAACAGAGAGAGAGATTTATGAATATTATTTAGAGTGCTTTCATTGCCATGGAATATTTATTTGTTTGTTTAAAAGGAATAAAAGGACTGACCTTGAACCTGCTTCATTGTCTCCTGATTCCTCCATTGCTCCAACCCAACCAGTTCACAGTGGTGCCAAAACCTGGGTTTGGAGGAGAGCACCGCTATGGAGTCTTCACCGCTGGCCGAAGTCATCAACGCCCTCACCAACATCCAACAAACACACACACACACGACGGACATGTCCGTAAACTATCTCTCTTTCCCGCAAGATCCTCTGCAGTCGACCTTTATCCCTCCCGGAGGCTTGATTAGCCTAATACGGGACCGGGTGTGTAGGATCACGACCCGGCCCCGCCCTCTGCCCTGCCACAGGCACCTTGGTGCACATCTTGTCAGTGTGTAAAACAGCACTCACACAGGGAAGATACAGATGGCGCCATGATAAGGTGCTCATGATGCTTGCTAACACCCTGGAGCAGGAGAGATGCAACAAATGCCAAACACAGGAAACCAACACCATCGATCAATATTGTGAGAGAGGGAGGAAAGCCATCAACCACAATAAGAACAAACAACCTACTACAAAAGGCCCAATCATGGGGTATGAAGGTACACCTGGGAGGAAGGCTGCAGTTCCCCCAGGTCGTCCAGACAAACCTAAGGCCAGATGTAGTCCTGTGGTGAAGAATATCATCCTGCTCAAACTTACAGTCCCATGGGAAGAAGGGTATGACCAAGCTTTTGAAAGAAAGAGCGCCAAATACCAGGATATTTTGTAAGACTGTCTGGAGAAAGGATGGCCGGTGTGGCTGTTCCTAGTCAAGGATGGCTGTAGAGGATTCCCTGCCCAGTCAGTATGGAGAATGTTCACAGCCATTGGAAGGCAAAAGTTCAAAAAGGTAGTGGGCTGGGTGAGTAGCGTCTGATTACTAAACACAGGACAAACAAACAAAAACAACAAAAGAATAGGAGCTCTCCACACCGAGGTGGCTATCCGCGGTGCCAGGATGGGAGAGGCAGCAGAAAGAGCCTCTTGCTGGCTGTGGAACAGGAGAGAGGAGCCAAGCTGGAAGCCAGGAGGAGGAAATGGGCAGTGATTTGGCCACCTCTGCTGACCCACCAACGGGAGGGTGTTGCAGTTCAGCGTTGAAACACCCAATGAACGTTGAACACCATTTGACAACATCAACTCCTCCTTTCCAAGGCTACAGAAGGTGAATGTAGGAGAAGCATCTTTTAGATGTAATAATTCTCTTTGACTGCTGATACTGTCTGTCTGTCTGAGAACATCAGTGTGTGGCAGTATCGTCATAATCTAGACTTTTACAAACAAACACTTGCATTATACTCAAGATCTCTCCACTGAATCTGTAGATTGATAAATTCAATAAGGTGCCAAAAGTGTGAATGTGTCTGTGCACTTGTGTGAAACCGTCTGACAGGCCAACAGCATTCTAGTCATCATGACTTCTGACATTCAGCTGTTTTACACGGAGGGTAATTGAGACCCATCAAATGTGTCTTTAGCTGTCCGGCAAGACGATTTAAACTGTAATATGATACACATCCTCTAAAACTGCTGTCCTGCTCTACAAGTGCACTAGAGGGCGCCACTCGATCACACATCACTGACTGTTATTGTTATTCTTCTAGACAAAATATGCACTGTAATAATCAATGACAGCAGTTAATAATCAATGCTGGTAAGTGAACATGGTATAAACCGGATAATCCATGGCTGGGTGTGCGTTAAACTATTTGAATGCTCCACTTTGCATTGGATGGTTCTTTGCCTCCACGTTGGCACCTAGCCGTGGATTATCCTTTCCACATATAAAGAAAGTAAATAAAGTCAGTACTGAATTCTTGACTTTTCAGATGTCATTAGAATCAAACCAGTAACCTGAAAAATTTGCCTAAAAATATCCATTACATGCAATTTAATATTTAAGGCAAACATGTAAAGATGACATATTTGCAGGAGAGCTGTTCAATGCGGCTTTGTGTCCGTCAGGTGTTTCAGTTTGAACATTTTCACAGTCTGCTCAAGAATTCTCACACGGCTGCTATTTTCTGCTTCGGCTGCACAGATGAGGCAGTTTGGTGTCACGATTACAGAGTGGTTTTGAGTCTAAAAACAGTCAGTAGGATGCAAAAATCTTACAAACACCTGTAGTTTTCAAAAGAAGTCTTACTTATCTTTAGAAACTTGCAGATACATGTGAAATATGCTGTTTAGTTTTTATGCAATAGTTCAGCAGCACATTACACATTAACTACACACCCACATTACAACTCATATGCTTTCTTCACAAGGTGAAATGTGTTTGCTTTTTAAATATCCTGGCCACTCTTTTCTCTTGTTTGTCCAGCTACAAAAGGTCAAATAAAATGACAAACTAGTGTCATCTGAAGTCAACACAATGTGCTTCAGGAACACCTATGGATCATCTTGGGGGCCCATCTTGACCAGAGAAACATGGGGCGGGGAAGATGTGGGGTCTAGGGTCGTGGTAGCAGCACTCTCCCGGGGCAACAAGCTCCACTTGGGCCTGGAGGAGCGAGACGAAGTGCTGGTCCTGCTACGCACTCAGCTCGAGGAGGGCCTGATGCTGCGAATGGTGGTGACTGGCGAGGGTCTTGATCACTTCCTCCAGTGGTGAGGACTCCATGGCAGTGTTCATTCTTCTTTAATCCCGGGTTTCGGCACCAGTGTAAAAGACTGTGGCAGGTTCGTAACACCAAGGAGGAAGCGGGAGCCGGGCAAACAATCCAATGTAAAGTTTTTTTATTTTTACACTCTTCAGTTTAAACATAAATGAAAATGTGCTTTTCAGCATGACACACGAAGACGGTTGCATGTGTCTCTCTCTCTCACTCACTGGCATCTGGCTCGACCCCAAATGAATCTCCAATTCTCACTGCAATGACAAACAGCTGTTAGAGACAATAACTAACAGGTGATGATCCTTACCATCTTCATCTCCCGATCTCATTCTCCACCCCCCCCCCCCACACACACACACACTTCATTACAACTAACAGCCTTCCTTTCAGTTCTCACACACACACACACACACACACACACAAGTGGGAAGGCTGGATTTGTGCGGCGCACCTCTGTTCTCGTAGCATACATCGATCGGTGTCGTTTTCCAGGTTTAGCAGCAGAATCTCTTGTGTGTGTGGAAGATAAAACGACTCCTGCAGAAACATGTTCTAGTGCTAGAGAAACACCTGCCTCGCAACTACATGTGAAGCGCTTTCATTGATGCAAATTCACCCAATTCCTGCTTCCATATTCTGCTCTTTATTTCACTTGAGGTTGTCATCGTGGATGTCTGTAATTGCTGCTGAAGTGTGCGTGATGGTTTAGAGTTCTTTTCAAGTACATCCTGATCCTCAGAACGGCAGCAGAAAAGAATTTCTCATCTTCATCTCTAGTTTCTCACAGACTGAGCTGAGATGAGCCATGAGGAGACACAGAGAGTTGCTGTAAGTGTGTGACCAGGGACGAATTGGGACTGAAATTCAGCCCGGGACTTTAAGATGGAAAGGCCTTTTACGCGAGTGCCCTTGGTGTACGAGCAGAAGGATTTTTTGCAGTTATTTTAATTCTAATAGTGTTTTTATGGTATAAAGAGAATCAGATTACACTGAAGACCTTCAAGAAATTTTAGGATGACACCTGCCTCTTCAGGTTGTATAAGCAAGTCACCACTGCACTGAACACAACCAGGTCAGCAAAACCTAATCTCGAACACATAAGTCACAGTATAGTTAGTATACTGCTAACTACCAGCATGTCATGTGTACAGTCAGTCGGAGTGATAAAATGGTTACAAATACTAACAAATACCCACTCAGATACTCAAAAACCACAATGCAGTCCCATAAAATAGAGATTTGTGTGTGTGTGTGTGTGTGTGTGTGTGTGTGTGTGTCCTCACTTTCAACTCTCCCTGGCTCAGTTTCCCCTGTGCTGGACCCTGCCTCTGCTTACTGATTGTACAGCTGAGAAGAACATCACTAATAAATATGACTAAGAATAATACATTTTCTAATTCATTATTATCATATTATCTAGTATGTGGAACTATTGGCATTTTATCCTATATGTAAATATGTAATATTGTGCTGTATTTTTCTATTTTGTGTGTGTGTGTCCTTAATAAAGCTTTGGTTGATTGATTGATATGCCTGAAATGGACCGGCCGCTCAGGATTGTTCCCGGTATTCCCGATGGCCAGTCCGCCCCTGTGTGTGACTACATACAATGTAAGTGAATGGTGACCAGAACTTTGTAGCTCCGAATATCACATAAAGGAAAAGTAATCCATATGACTCCAGTGGTTTAATCCATGTCTTCAGAAGAGATATGATAGGTGTGGGTGAGAAACAGATCAATATTTAAGTGCTTTTTTACTATCAATCTGCACTTAACTTTCAATTTTAGATGTGAAAGTATCTGTTTCTCACCCACACCTATCATATCTCTTCTGAAGACATGGATTAAACCACTGGAGTCATATGGATTACTTTTCCTTTATGTGATATTCGGAGCTACAAAGTTCTGGTCACCATTCACTTGCATTGTATGGACCTACAGAGCTGAAATATTCTTCTAAAATCTTAATTTATGTTCTTCAGAAGAAAGAAAGTCACACACATCTGGGATGACATGAGGGTGAATACATTATCATTTTTGGGTGAACTCAAAGTCAAAACAGTTTTGTGGCTTTTAGTTCACAGGTATGTCTGTTAGCTGTAAGAACTTAAAAAATTAAATAAATACAAATAAAATAAATGTTTTTGAAACATGAAAACTGAAACAAAAGTATTGATGACATCATCCTGCACCACATAGAACACCTTAGCAACTGCCTAGCAACACTATTTATCTACATATCTTTAGATTTTTTTAATAACACCTTTTTGAGTGTTTTTCTAATCCAGTGATTTTTTTTTTTTGCATGGTAATTTGTAATAATTGCATATAATGAGGTCAGACTGACTTATTTACTCTTTAAAGAAAAACACTGACTCAAATCCAGAATCCCCCATGATTCAAATCTCCATATTTGACACATATTCTCTCAATGTCCATGTTTAACTCAGACAGATTTAATTGTGTTTTAATTTAGAGACAGCTATTTGTTTTGTTAAGTTTTTTCGATTTGGATTTATTTATAAGAATCAACATTTATAAATAGTGTACATTGAATAATGTTGTATAAATAGTCCTTAATAAGCGTATAGTTGAAAAGCACTATCCATACAAATAAAAGCTCCAGCTGATTATTATTATTTTCACATATTTTATTACATGACTCCTGCCTCATCTGTGCAGTATGCGTATGTCTCGACCAATCAGAGCCGTCAGTCAGCGCCTCGTCCAATGAGAACCCGCCGGGATGCCGGAGCCGCAGTGAGAGGCGGAGTTTGCGTGAGCGCGCGGTGAGGTCGTGAGCGCGCAGAGCTGTTGCCGGATGAGAGTCGAGCGCGTGTGCGTGTGCGCTTATATTCAGTCATTATTCTGTTCAGCATCTGATTATTAAATCTGTCATTAGAGTGATTGATTGATTGACATGTCAGTGCTGGAGGAGTACGAGCGCGCGCCCAAGCGTCTGAAGCAGTGTGCGGAGGATGAGGAGGATCTGGAGGAGGGAGAGGAGTCTGACATGGCTGAGGAAGAGGATGAAGAGCGGAGCAGCAGCGCGAGGAGGAAGGTCAGAGCATCAATATAACACTGTACACAATGATCATAAAATGTGAAGGTGGGGTATATAAATCAAAGTACCATGGTACATATATGGGTTTTCAGTGCTGATAAAGACAATATATAAAAATAAATAATAGTCTAAATAGCAGGGTGCCAAATATAAATAGCCTATATATTACTATTGCCTGTAGATGTACATAAAATTGTTGAATTTAAAAGTGCACTCAGTAAGTTTTTGCTAATTAAAAAAGTTTGACACGTGAAAACATGAATAGCATTTCTTTGAAATATGATGATAATGTTGCACACTCACATGAGATGAAGATCATATCAGTTACCCAATAAAAGCGGATTCATTTGACACTGATCTGGTCATGCTGACAGCCATGTGTCATGAGTTACTACCACTAATCTTGACAATAATAATAGCATGTTTACTTCATAAACTGCTTTCAGCCAAGGCTCAAACATAAAAGTACATGTAAACAAAACAACAAACCAAACAATAAAACAACAAACAACAACCGAGTCAACAGTATAATCCAGAAGAATGTCTAATCAAGAGGTCACTACTGGAGTCCTGAAACAAACTGTGATGAAGTGGTGGTGGCGTAGTGGCTAAAGCACATAACTGGTACTCAGAAGGTTGCTGGTTTGATCCCCACAGTCACCACCATTGTGTCCTTGAGTAAGACACTTAACTCCAGGTTGCTCCGGGGATTGTCCCTGTAATAAAGGCTCTGTAAGTCTCTTTGGATAAAAGCATCTGCCAAATGCATAAATGTAAATGTAAGTGTGAAGTAATGTCCGTTATAGTGATGTGTGCAGGCAAACAACTAATCCGGGGCCCCATTTTGAAATTTTTTGCTTAAAGAATTATATAAAATTTCTTTTAAATCATAATTTTGTAGCCAAGTACACTCAAAATGTTTAATGAAATAAAAATCGATGACATACTTAGAAGAATGTTTATTTCCATTTAGACATCTGTGGATCCAAACTAGATTATGTGTGTTACAGTGTACCAGTCGCCTCTGCAGCCTGAACTTGTTCAGGACATCAAATCTTTGTGACACCTGCACTAAAACAATCGAGACACAGCGCCACGACTCAAACAGAACGCAGGTGTCCCGACGTGCATTTTTGAGACCTGAAGTTATTTTTAACTTGACACGGTGTGTGAAAATGTGCCGGTCCTGCGTGAGATGCTGAAGAAAGAGCGAGATGTGGTGCAGCAGTCATGGCCGCTCATCCAGCGTGTTTACACTGGAAAACAATGAAACAGAGCAGACTTCATGTTACCCCTTCAAGTGTGTGTTTTGACGTTTCTTACCGGGGCAGGGCCCCCCGATGTCTGGGGCCTTGTGCAATTGAAGTGGTTTGTGTGTGTTTAAAAATGCTGCTGGATGTGTGTATAAAAACACAGATTAAAAGTAACAAAACAGATGATGAACAAACATCTTCGGCGTAAACAAACTTCCAGTATCCACAATGACGGGAGTCTACTGAGTCAAAAACCACAAGGACTTCTGGGACGAGGAAAATGAGCGCAGCTTTAAATGAACATATTGTACACTGTATTTACTGAACATACAGAAACAGTTTGTTATCCAGTGACGAATGAAACGCTTGTGTTAATTAACCAATCAGACACAGCCCGTGTCAATAATCTCATAATGGACCAATATCGGCCGATTGATCGGCTTGCTGGATATTTCGGTCTATCACTAGTATTGCCATCTGACTCCTTTACTGTTCCTGGGTCAGTGTTGGGGGAACTCAGATCACAGAGGAATTAGTAGAAAATAATATTGTAATGCATTATCATTTACATTTTTGTAATGAGATGCAGTTACTGACTAATATTGAATAATGTTATTTATGTGGAACACATTTAAATCATGAATTATACTCATGTGTCCGTCTGCTTGTGTTTATGAAGGAGGAGGAAGACATTGTTTGAATTAGTTGAGCTGAATTGTTTTTTCAAGTAATTTAAAAGTAAAGTAATTAGTTAAATGATTACTTATTTCATGAAGTCATTAATAAAGTAATTTGATTTCAATTGTAGAGAAGTTATGTATAATTTGTATCGGATTACTATATTTAATTAACACCCAACACTGACGCTGACTATTTTGTTAGCTGTCGTGTCTCAAGACTTAATGAGTTCCTTCATAGACCCCAGAGATAGCTTTTCTTTTCTCCCAATCTGGAACGCCCAATTCCCAATGCGCTCGAAGTCCTCGTGGTGGTGTAGTGACTCGCCTCAATCCGGGTGGCGGAGGACGCATCTCAAATCGCGGCCGCATCCAAGACCGTCATGGGTTACCCCATGTGACTCTACCCTCCCTAGCAACCGGGCCAATTTGGTTGCTAAGGAGACCTGGCTGGAGTCACTCACCACACGCCCCACCGAGAGCGAGAACCACTTTATAGTGACCACGAGGAGGTTACCCCATGTGACTCTACCCTCCCTAGCAACCGGCAAATTTGGTTGACCTGACTGGAGTCACTCAACACACCCTGAATTCAAACTCACGACTCCAGGAGTGATAGTCAGCGCCAATACTCGCTGAGATACACAGAGCCCCAGACATAGCTTTTTAAAAATGCCTTTAATGCCTTTAATGCTGTAGGTGGAAAAGTATCTTGAAAATACATTAAGTACATGAATATGAGAACCATAATAAATACAGTATCAGACTTTCAGAGACCATACACTGTACTGCCACATATGAACACACACACGCACGCACACACACACACACACACACACACACACACACACACACCACACCACACACACATATACACACACACACACACACACGCACGCACGCATGCACACACACACACACACACTTTCACACACACGTCAAATCCATGAAGAGGAAGCATAACAGGAAGTTTGGTCAGTTTCAATTTGTCTGATTCATGCAACTCAATTGGATCTGATCAGATAATCATTAGTGTGCTTTACACAAGTGGAGCATTAGCTGATGAAGGTGTCACAGGTCACACTCTAACCTGTCTGTTGGTGTACAGCACGAGTAATGGCATCACTATTAAGCAAAGGTTTTAAAATGCGTGTCTGAATTGTAAATGTAAATACTTGACAGCCAGCTATCAGCGTCATGAAAATAGTTTTCACAATTTTAAGGTCAGCGCAGAGACCACACACATATATTTCACATGGCCTACTTACTGACCCGTATTCAGCAAAAACATGTGGCATTTTAAAAAGAGTCCAAAAACTTGAGACTACTTACCATAAAGATGACGGCTTTGCCTCAGAACTCTTGAGTAAACACAAGTCATTTACAACCATTTCACATCTGTTATTTTAAAGAGAAGGAATAGCTGAAATTAAATGCACATTTTAATAAGTTTCAAAAGTACAAGTAAATCGCATTAATTACAGCACAGCTAATTTGAGCAACTTAGATGAGTGTGCATGCTGGAGTCAGCGAGTGAACGTACATCTGGTGCTGAACGGCAGAGGAAACTATATGAAATAATGGTGCATTCACACTTCGTATTTAAAAGGCGAGCACAAATGAACAAATGAAGTCGTAGTTACTAATGGGATTGTCTTGGAGTTAAAGGTGTGTCAATTAAAGATTCATGGCAAAAATTAAGCAAATTGGTATTGGACATAAATCTGTTTTGACTGTACAGTTTATGCATTTTTGTGCCAATGATGAAGAGTAAAGCTGACCAGAATATAAGGCTGCTGGATTACGAGGCTTGTGCAACAGATAACGTTCCCCATCGGTTGAATATGAACGTGACTCCTAGAAAGATGGGACACTGAGCGCTCATAACTTCATCATTAGTTCACAACGTTCACAATGTTTAAAGCAAAACGTATCAAATGAATTCTAAGTCAAAACACAGATTAAAAATGTACATGAGCGTTTTCTGTTCTTCCCAGTGGAGACAAAACGCGCTGTCCCATGTGATTATGATTCAGATTCACGAAACAAATCATCCAGATCACTTTTTCACCTGTTCAAAGAGATCAAAGTATTCCTTTTCTCTTTAAAATGTAGTGAAGTAAAAGTGAAAGTCAACAGAAATATTTATACCCAAGTACAGATATTCAAAAATTGTACTTAAGTACGATAACAGAGTATTTGTATTTTGTTACTAAACACTTATTTGTTAAAGCTGAACTTTAATTCAGGACAAAAGCTCTCTTGCATGTGAGATATTGCTTAAATATAATGTATTATTGATTTGTTAATATTATATTATTATTGCTACATTGAAAATGGCATGTTAATATAGAGCAGTATATATTTCTGTATTTCTACTTAAATTGAGCTTTTATTTTGGCAGAAAACTTAATGAAGCTTTTTTAGCTTGTGTTTTTTATGACAGCTTCTCACTTCCACATACGTAGTTTGCTTGATGGTTTAATGTGCATATTAAACTGGGAAAGGTTGAGATTTGAATTGTATAACAATATATTCTGTGCTTCAGTGTTAATGAGCGCGCTGATGCTAAACATGAGGTGTGTTCGGTGTATGAGCGGCCGGCATCACACACTCATTTTGAAGCGTGCAGAACACGCAGACCATATATTTATTTAATTAAATCTCATCCTTTTGTGGTTAAATCATCCCACTAGGACATACGTATCACAATTTTTATTTGTTCAATTGTTCATTCACACATTCATTTTATCCCAAAAATATCAAATTCCATGTCATTCCACAGTTTATAATTAATTCCCGTTTATGGCTGCTCCGTGATTCCGTCTGTGTTGACTGCACATCATAGGGTGCTAAAACATAAATAGAAATATATCTTTTACTAAAACATTTTAAACATGAAAAATGCCTCTTGGAGATTTCAGTAAATGTATTGAGTGCGTTTACATGCAGTTTGTTACATTCATTATGCTTAATAAGACAGGCACGCAAAAGGTCATGTAAATGACTTTAACTGTTTTTATTTTACTTTATTTATTTTTATCCCCTTTTCTCCCAATGTTGGAATGCCCAATTCACACTACTTAGTAGGTCCTCGTGGTGGCGTGGTTACTCGCCTCAAATCGGGGTGGTGGAGGACCGTCAATCGGCGCATCTGATCACGTGACTCGTTGTGCATGACACCACGGAGACTCACAGCATGTGGAGACTCATGCTACTCTCCACAATACACACACAACTCACCACACGCCCCATTGAGAGAACCACTAATCACCACTACGAGGAGGTTACCCCATGTGACTCTACCCTCCCTAACAACCGGCCCAATTTGGTTGCTTTGGAGACCTGACTGGAGTCACTCAGCACGCCCTGGATTCGAACTCAGACTCCAGGGGTGATAGTCAGCGACATCGCTATGGACGCTTGGCCGCCACAAGCCAGTTATCCCCGTGGTAACTTTTCTGACACCTGCTTAAAATCCTGAAGGATCATGAGGCCCCGCTTTCACGGTTCGTATTCATAAAAAATGAAGATCAAGCTTTTGCCCTTCTGTTCAATGGAGGTTTCTGTCCTCCCTAAGCTCGCCTTAGGACATTTGCGATAACATTTGCCCCAGTCAAACTCCCCACCTGCCACTGTCCCTGGGGCTTGATGCCAGAAGCGAGAGCCCGCTGGGGCTCACCTCCCTGCGTCACCGGGTAAGTGAGGAAACGATAAGAGTAGTGGTATTTCAGCGGCAGCGCCCAGGGCGAACCCCGGGGCCTCCCACTTATTCTACACCCCTCATGTCTCTTCACAGTGCCAGACTAGAGTCAAGCTCAACAGGGTCTCCTTTGATTTCACTAGATAGGGAGGGACAGTGGGAATCTCATTCATCCATTCATGCGCGTCACTAAATATATGACGAGGCATTTGGCTATTTAATAATAATAATATAATAATAATACATTTTATTTGTAATGCACTTTACACATGAAGGAACATATCTCAAAGTGCTACAGGTGCACAGGTAAAAAACAAACAATAAAAATAGATTAAAACACTTAATAACAAAATTAAGAACAATTGGTGACAACAAAACAGGATATGTTTTAAGAAAAAGCATTTAAAAATAAGTGGGTCTTTAATTTATTTTTAAAAACCTCTATAGACTGTGGCGCCCTCAGGTGATTAGGGAGAGCATTCCACATACGAGGCGCAGCTACCTGGAAGGCCCTATCTCCCATAGTACGGAGTTTGGACTTGGAGTTTGTGGCTGTCAGAAGAGCGGAGATGTCGGTGTGGATTATGCAAAGTAATGAGTTCTTTAAGGTACACTGGTGCGCTACCGTAGACACACTGATAGGTCAGGAGACAGATCTTATAATCAATCCTGAGTCTAACAGGGAGCCAGTGAAGTTTTTGGAGGATGGGTGTGATGTGCTCAATTTTGCGAACCCCCATCAGGACCCTGGCAGCGCAGTTCTGAATGTACTGCAATCTTTGTATGCTCCTGCCAGGGATCCCAACAAGTAGTGAATTGCAGTAGTCAAGCCTGGAGGAGACAAAGGCATGCACCAGCATCTCTGCATCAGAAAAAGAGAGGGAGGGGCGGAGTTTGGAAATGTTCCGGAGATGAAAAAGTGCAGTTTTACAGGTGTGTTGGATGTGAGTGTTAAATGATAGGTGGGCGTCAAATCGAACCCCCAAGTTTATTATAGAGGGCATCAAAGATATATCATGGCCAGCAAATGAGTAGACTGTCAGGGGGGAAGATTGGAGTTGGTGTGGGGTCCCAATGAGGAGACCTTCAGTTTTGGTGCTGTTTAACTGGAGGAAGTTATCCGTCATCCATGCCCTTGTCTCCTCCAGGCAGGCATTTAAAGTGGAGAGTGAAGGTGTAGATGATATGGGGTCCAGCTTGACATAGAGCTGAGTATCATCAGCATAGCAATGGAAGGCAACGCCATGCTTGCTGATGATGTGGCCCAGTGGGAGCATATAAATGGAAAAGAGAGTAGGGCCGAGAACAGAGCCCTGGGGCACTCCACAAGTAACTGTGTAGGGCCTCGACCTGGCTCCCCCCAGGGTCACATACTCAACTCTATCAGTCAGGTAGGATCGAAACCATTGAAGTGCTGTATGTGAGATGCCAATGAAGTGTTGCAGACGATGGAGTAAGTTGGTGTGGTCAACAGTGTCGAAGGCGGCTGTGATGTCCAAGAGAATAAGGAGAGATGGAGAGCCCTGGTCAGCAGCCACAAGAAGATCATTTGTGACTCTGACCAGGGCTGACTCTACGCTGTGGCCAGAGCGGAAACCAGACTGAAATTTTTCATAGAGACTATATGAATGAAGATGATTATGAATTTGAGTTGAAACAACTTTTTAAATGACTTTGGAGAGAAAAGGAAGGTTGGAAATGGGCCGATAATTTGAGAAGATATCCGGATCGAGGGATGATTTCTTAGGCCGAGGGTTGATAAGCGCAGTTTTAAGCGAGATTGGAAAATGACCCGATTGCAGGGAAGAGTTAATGATAGTAGTGATGAGAGGACTTAAAGAATTAGTATTTGATTTGATCATGGCAGTGGGAAAAGGGTCCAATGAACACGTTGAGGGTCTCATACTGTGTATGAGAGTCTCAACCTGTCCATGTGTAGGAAGAGTGAAATGAGAGAGTATTGGTACAGAGGTTGGGGTGATGGATGGAATGACATTGCGTTGTATAAGGAATTTGTTACACTGGTCGTCAGTATTGTTTTTATGCGTCAGGGCAGGTGGACTGAGAAGATAATTTATTGTTTTAAAGAGCTGTTTTGGATTTCTTGGATTATTGTTAATGATATTGGAATAATATTGTGACCGTGCCTGACTGAGTAATTTGGAATATGATCTTTGGTGCTCTCTATAAGCGATTTTATGGACAGTGAGCCCAGTGGCAACATAACGCCTCTCAAGGACCCTCCCAGCCGCCTTCTGTCTACTGAAGCGCATCAGTGTACCACGGAGCAGAGCGTGTAAATGTTACAGTCCGTGTCTTGAGGGGCGCATGGGCATCAAGTATCCCTTTTAATCCACTATTATAATGATCAACAAGCGCGTCAGTAGTAGAGTGATCGGCTGATATGATTAGTTTTTGTAGATCATGTGACAGATGTTCAAGGTTAATTTCTTTTGTTCTGCGAAAGCAGATTTTGTGATTAGGTTTATTGAGTGAGGTCAGCAATGAAAAGTCAAATGATATGGCATTGTGATCAGATATGCCAAAATCATGTACATGAACATTGTTAACTGGAAAATTTGTTACAATGAGATCCAATGTATGCCCTTTGGTATGTGTAGGGACTGTCACGAGTTGCCTGAGGTTGAGTGAATCAAAAAGTTGTAGTAGTTCTGTAGTATATAGACTTGTTGGAGAGTCAACATGAATGTTAAAATCTCCAAGAATTTCCACACTGTTTGATGTGGTGCAAACTGGCATAAGTAACTCAGTTAATTCTGCAATAAAACACGGGTGTGATTTTGGTGGTCGGTATATGAGGATGGTTGTAAATGGAATGAGTAATTCACATCTAAAAGCCAGACATTCAAATGACGACAGCTTTGGCAAGGTCACCAAAGATAGGTGAAAATCAGAGTGATAAATGACCGCCAAACCCCCTCCACAACCATTACCTCTAGCTTTTTCCAGATAAGTATAGCCAGGTGGGCAAGCTTCATTAAGTGCAGAATACACTTCTGATTTATGCCAGGTCTCAGTGAGGCACATAAAATCAAGCTTCTGATCAAATATATAGTTGTAAATAAAAGATGCCTTGTTGGTAAGTGATTGACAGTTTAACAGTTCCATTTTAATATTTGAAGATGGAGTCCACTTTATCAGAGAGCGCAGCACGGTAGAATCCACTCTGCGTTTCTCAGGACGCACAGTGCATAGTTCCTCCGGCAGGGGGCGTGGGTGTGGTCGGTTACAGTTTCTGAAAGGTGAACCACAGGCGCTCTGATGACGCTTCTGATGATGACGTTGGTGTGCGCCAGTACTGTAAACTGTCCACAGGCTCGGAATAGAGCTCTCGGTGATCCTCTCGGAGTAAACAAGACGC
This sequence comes from Xyrauchen texanus, assembly GCF_025860055.1. Taxonomy (NCBI): domain Eukaryota; kingdom Metazoa; phylum Chordata; class Actinopteri; order Cypriniformes; family Catostomidae; genus Xyrauchen; species Xyrauchen texanus. Next base: position 973,266 of record NC_068314.1, on the reverse strand, counting down.
CGCCGTGACCCTCTATGGATATAGGGGGGTCGACGAGGGATGCCCAGTTCCTTGAGAGCAGCAGTAGTTATCAGGTGTTTCAGTCACACCTGAGGCGCCTTTTCTGAAGCTATTGATCCGCTTTGGCATGGTAATCGCTGATTTTCACACAGGTCATTTTGCATAGCCCTTCCTTTAGTTAGACGTTTATGTTCCTCTAGTGTACAGATCATAGATTTTCAAGGATCCGATTATTGCCAGAACACATAGATCAGAGAGGTCCCTCTTAGACAGTCCCATGGACCGGAGACCTTTTCCTGATGGTCCGTATATCAATCCTCGACTTGAGATAACTACTGGATGATGTTGTATAGGGGTTGATTTTCCTATCCATGAATGTATTGCAGCAGTATTGTCTTTTGATCCGTATTTACTGATTTTGAGTTTGTATGTTTATTCCATTCTGTATCCAGCTACTATTGCCACATCTATGATTGTTATGAAGTTGTTGTTGTCCGTGACAATGTCTGGTTTTATGACACTGGTTCTTGTGGGTATTATTGGTTCATGCCAGTGTTGAATTGCTGATTTTTGGAGGAATTTCCCTGCTTGTAGAGCCACCCTATTGTGCCTTGCGCACCATGCGTCATGGGTGATGTCACATATTTGAAGAATGTGATTCAGAGTCTCCATTCTTTGGCATGCTCCTCTACATTGTATCTCCTGTGGGTCTTTATTCCTCCCTCTTGATGCTCTTCCTTTTGTATGTAGCAGTCCTCCGTGGAGTTGTATCCCCCGAAGATGTAAGCGTGGGAATATGTTATGTGGATTTTCTAACCAGTAATAACTAGCGGGGTCTATGTGTTCCTGTTGGAGTTCTCTTCCATCTGCAGATGAGTATAACTCTTTCTTCCACGCTGCCTTGACTTCCTCCTTGGATAGAACTATGCTTTTGCCCACTTTGCAGGGCAAGTTGAGTCTGTTTAAGAGTGACATAAATGAATCTTGTTCTGTTATGGCCTTATCGATGTTACTATTGCTTGATAGTAATTTTTCAAATCTCTGTTTTTGTAGGAGAGGGATTGAAGCGCTTAGGTTGGGGATTCCCATTCCACCATCTCTAATGGAGGTGTAAAAGTATGGCAGTGATGTATCCGTTGGAAGATACATCACGGATACAAAAATTCAAAAAATGTTTAAACACAAAGATTACAAATTCTTATCAGGCATAATTACAAATATGAGCGTGTAATTAATTTTCTAATGGACCACTTACGCAGGTGGTTCCTTATCATTTTATCCATTTTGGATAGTGTATTCCTATGTGCACATTAAGCATTCCATCCAACTCTCTGGTGTGTTTTGGAACAACTTTTCCTTTCCAATTGAAGTGTATTCCGAGGTATTTTTGTGTATCTCGTATACCCATTGGTGGAATTATTCCTTCAGTAGTTCTGTATTGGTGGTTTAGCAGTATCAGCTTCCTTTTTCCATCTTTTGCAATGGTAAATGATGCTGATTTCTGATTGTTTAAGGACATCCCAGCTTCCTTTATTGCCTCGCATATTCCATCAAGCTTCAGTTGTAATTTGTCAGCATCCTCCGCCAGCAATATTAGATCATCAGCATATGCCACAGCTCCTACACATTGAGTTCCTATTTCCACTGTTAGCTCTGGGATCGCTCTCTCAATGATACTTCCCATAGCCAGTATAAATAGTATAGGTGAAATGGGGTCTCCTTGTCGAACCCCTCTTCCACACTTAGCTGTAATTCCCTCAATTTGTAGTTCTGATTGTTCGTACAGATGTTGAATGTACCTTGTCATTGGGGGTGGCATACCTGCTTCTATTGCCGCTTTTATGATGGCTCTATGCGAGGTTGTATCAAATGCTTTTGCCAAATCAAGGAAGAGTGCTGCCATCGTTTTTTTATTGTCATGGGTTTTTCTCAGCAGTGATTGTAACAATGATGAAGCTTCGAGGCACCCATCTCTTTTTAGGAAGGCGTATTGCAGATGAGAGAATTCACATTGTTCCCGCATCCTCCTTGCTAGTATTTTGTGGAGTGCTCTTGCTAGGACTGAGGATATAGCGATCGGCCTGAAGTCTCCTGGGTCTTTCGGGCTCTCAATTTTCGGGATGAACGTTACCCTGGCACAGGATAATGTCTTCGGCATGGTTTCTGTCGCCAGCATGACATTGAATAGGCCTGATATTGATGGCTGATACCATTTCAGTACCTCTTGTGCCATGAGTCTATCCATTCCCGCCGCTGAGTTGATCATGCTTCTCAGAGCCTCTGTTACTTCGGCCGCCTCGATAGGAGCTATGATGTTCCATTTTTGCTCCCCAACGGGTGACGGGATGATATCCGCTTCCTGTTCTGTCGCTTCATATACCTTCGCCCAGTACTCCTCCATACCCTTCGGTCCTTCCTTTCTCTCTGTATGCCTCTCTCCACTTGCACTGCATGACTGTGTTTGCTGCATCCTTCCTTCTCACTCTGTATAGTCGCTGTATGTGTCCATACTGCGCTCGTCGTATTTGTTTATTGGTTGGTGTTTTTTTGCTTTCATGACCTCCTTTCTTGCCTGGTTTCCATTTCAGAGGTATTCTCTCCTCTACATGGTTCTGTAAGATCTCTCTTGCTTCTTCCACCGTGATCTTCCCATTAATCATCTCCTCAATCATTGCAGAGAATTTGTCACTCCCAATCCTTCGCTCCTCCAGGCTCTCCTTAGCTTTTCTCAACATCATCTGCCACCATGAATCTTCCTCAGCCCATTGTGTCTCTCCTTCCTTCATGGTCGTTCCAGATGTCCTCCTCTCCCTCTCCATCGATCTTGCCTGATCAGTTGTATCTTCCATGCCGATCTCCCTTCGTGTCGACTTTAAGGGTTGTAACCCGCTTGTTGGAGTGTTGTTAGGACGCCATCTCAGTTTTGCAAGCCTCTTCTTGATAGCCTCAGGTGGCCGCCCTGCCATATTTTCACCGATCTTCTTGGCATGAACTTTCTTGAGGATTCCTTCTTCCCAAGCTTCTCCTGCCAGATTCACTAGAACTCTATCCTCCTCCTCTATCCAGACCTTCCCTTTCCTGGATCCTTCAAGAGTCCTCGGCCTAGCAGGTGATGTGGGTTGTAGTGGAACCCTTTGCAGTGGTGGAGAGGCTTTTGTTTTCGCCACCACTGAGGGTATCGGAGTCTTTCTTGCCTGATCTGGCATCCATCCGACCAGCTGCAGTCTTTTCTTTAAAGTCTCCACTGAACGGTGAGGGAACTTTATATGGAGCATCTGGAGATGTTCTTTTCGCGACATGTTATCTTCCCACTCTTTGTTCGCCTCTTCCACCAGACTGATGTCTTCCTGTCCTGACCACCTTTTCCTTTTCTTTAACAGGTCTTTAATCCTCTCCTCGTTTACCTCATGGGGATGTTGATGGTATCTGTGCATCCCCAGGCTTTTCAGGGAGGTAAAGGTTCTGTCACAGTCTGTACATAGAATCACAGTAGATTTGTCCTCCATCGGGACCATGCTAGCCCATGCCATAGCTTCACTTATGCTGTCTACCTGGCTTCCAGAGGGTCCAGGGTTTTCTTTTATATTTTTGACATTCGTAACCAGCATCTATTCCCAGACAGGGTGGTTGGCCCTGACTGGGATGGCCCGGATCTTGGTTCAGGTGTTTCCACCCTATCCAGCGGTTGCGTCCGGGCCATGTAACTAACCTTAAGAGAGTCATAGTTACTCCCGCCGTTTACCCGCGCTTCATTGAATTTCTTCACTTTGACATTCAGAGCACTGGGCAGAAATCACATCGCGTCAACACCCGCCGCGGGCCTTCGCGATGCTTTGTATTAACTAAACAGTTGGATTCCCCTGGTCTGCACAATTTAGAAGTCAGCTGCTAGGTGCTGGCCGAGACCGGAGGACATGTGGACAAAGATGGGGGACCCGGCATGGGCCAAATCTTAGGAGATCCGCAAGAAGGGCCTGGTGCATGTCCACCGAAAACTAAACATTTCGAAAATGCTCTCCATTACTGCACACTTAGGAAAATGATGGTGTTAGGAAACTGAAAACTCATTCATTTTGTTATGCTAATGCCTCTCATCATCACTTGAACACAAATAATATGGCGTGTTCTGAGTTTTCAAATGAAAACAGAGTAGTGTGGGCGTGGCTTAATCTCATACTCGTGAGTAGTCGTGAGACAAAAAGGATCATAAAACTAGTCTAATGTCACGCTCTTTAGGAAACTTAATGGTCAAATGAAAGTGCATTAAATCATTATCATCATCATGAGCAAAATATCTTTTAAATATTTAATGTAACGCACATCTCTATTTGTGAATGCCATTTCACATAACTGCAGTTACTGGTGACATTAAACACAAACAGATTTACCTGATGACTGTTATATTTACAGACACGTTTATAGAAATGCGTGTCATGTGTTTTCACAGTCGGGATGCTTTGATGGCAGATTTTATTTGAGACTGAAATGACAGACCGTAATGTTTTTAGTTTTTTGCCTGGAGCAAATCGTTACGCTTGGAGGAAATGTTCCCATTCAAAAGCAAAAATGATTTGCATACTAAGTGGCTTTTATTGGGTCACCTAAAAGTTGCTTAATAATTTCTCATCTGAGCCATGACATACACACTCACACACACACACACACACACACACACACACACACACACACACACACACACACACACACACACACACACACACACACACACACACACACACACACACACACACACACACACACACACACACACACACACACACACACACTATATAACATCTGTGTAACAGCAGAAATGTATGTGAGCAGATTATTTTCGGGTATTTATGGATATGTCCAGATAGATTTGTGCCATCAGCACTGTCACCTTTTACTACCAGAGATACGTGGTCATGTCAATGACATCAAACACGCTGAGGCAGGCGGCGGCGCATTATCAGCCATGGCGTATCAGACATTTTAATGGCTCGTCAGTGAGAATGATATGAGAGATCGTTCCACAGTCGGTTTGCATCCATATATCCGCCCACTTTAATGTGTCTGAAAACGGTGGATGTCTGTGTCTCTGGACAAAACCTGTTGTGCACAATGAAAAGCACTCTCTCTCTCACACACACACACACACACACACACACACACACACACACACACACACACACATGTTGTGTTTCCATGTTTTATGGGGACTTTCCATAGACATAATGGTTTTTATACTGTACAAACTTTATATTCTATCCCCTAAACCTAACCCTACCCCTAAACCTAACCCTCACTGAAAACATTCTGCATTTTTACCTTTTCAAAAAACATCATTTAGTATGATTTATAAGCTGTTTTCCTCATGGGGACCGACAAAATGTCCCCACAAGGTCAAAAATTTCGGGTTTTACTATCCTTATGGGGATATTTGGTCCCCACAAAGTGATAAATACACACTCACACACACACACACACACACACACACACTGTTGTGCACAATGAAAAGCACTCTCTCTCTCACACACACACACTCACACACACACTCACACACACACATGTTGTGTTTCCATGTTTTATGGGGACTTTCCATAGACATAATGGTTTTTATACTGTACAAACTTTATATTCTATCCCCTAAACCTAACCCTACCCCTAAACCTAACCCTCACAGAAAACTTTCTGCATTTTTACATTTTCAAAAAACATAATTTAGTATGATTTATAAGCTGTTTTCCTCATGGGGACCGACAAAATGTCCCCACAAGGTCAAACATTTCGGGTTTTACTATCCTTATGGGGACATTTGGTCCCCACAAAGTGATAAATACACGCTCACACACACACACAGTTGTACACACACTGTTGTGCACAATGAAAAGCACACACACACACACACACACTGTTGTGCACAATGAAAAGCACTCTCACACACACACACACACACACACACTGTTGTGCACAATGAAAAGCACTCTCACACACACACACACACACACACACACACACTGTTGTGCACAATGAAAAGCACTCTCTCTCACACACAAACACACAGTTGTACACACACACACACACACACTGTTGTGCACAATGAAAAGCACTCTCTCTCTCTCTCTCACACACACACACACACACACACACACACACACACACACACACACACTGTTGTGGACAATGAAAAGCACTCTCGACACACACACACACACACACACACACACACACACACACACACACACACACACACACACACACACACACTGTTGTGCACAATGAAAAGCACTCTCTCTCTCACACACACACACACACACACACACACACACACACTGTTGTGCACAATGAAAAGCACTCGCACTCACACACACACACACACACACTGTTGTGCACAATGAAAAGCACTCTCTCACAAACACACACACACACACACACTGTTGTGCACAATGAAAAGCACTCTCACACACACACACACATGTTGTGTTTCCATGTTTTATGGGGACTTTCCATAGACATAATGGTTTTTATACTGTACAAACTTTATATTCTATCCCCTAAACCTAACCCTACCCCTAAACCTAACCCTACCCCTAAACCTAACCCTCACAGAAAACTTTCTGCATTTTTACATTTTCAAAAAACATAATTTAGTATGATTTATAAGCTGTTTTCCTCATGGGGACCGACAAAATGTCCCCATAAGGTCAAAAATTTCGGGTTTTACTATCCTTATGGGGACATTTGGTCCCCACAAAGTGATAAATACACACTCACTGTTGTGCACAATGAAAAGCACTCTCACACACACACACACACACTCACACACACACACACACTGTTGTGCACAATGAAAAGCACTCTCACACACACACACACACACACTGTTGTGCACAATGAAAAGCACTCTCACACACACACATTCACACACACACATACACACACACACACACACTGTTGTGCACAATGAAAAGCACTCTCACACACACACACACACTCACACACACACACACACTGTTGTGCACAATGAAAAGCACTCTCACACACACACACACACACACACACACACACACTGTTGTGCACAATGAAAAGCACTCTCTCACACACACACACACACACACACTGTTGTGCACAATGAAAAGCACTCGCTCTCACACACACACACACACACACACACACACACACACACACTGTTGTGCACAATGAAAAGCACTCTCACACACACACACTCACACACACACACACACACACACACACACTGTTGTGCATAATGAAAAGCACTCTCACACACACACTCACACACACACACACACACACACACACACACACACACACACACACTGTTGTGCACAATGAAAAGCACTCTCACACACACACACACACACACACTGTTGTGCACAATGAAAAGCACTCTCACACACACACACTCACACACACACACACACACACACACACACTGTTGTGCATAATGAAAAGCACTCTCACACACACACTCACACACACACACACACACACACACACACACACACACACTGTTGTGCACAATGAAAAGCACTCTCATCTTGAGTATGCTTTGCCATAATACTAAAATAGTTCAATTTGTAGAAGATTTTTCAGATTCTTCACATGCACAGAAATATTTGCAGATACACACACATGCTGTTGAAACATTATTGCAATATATGCACAGCAGATATATTTACATTGGACAAAAGTATGCTCACAAAAAATAGTAAACTGAAAAAGAAAAAAAAAGAGGTAAGAAAAATAATTAGGCAGCATCTTGCAGCTGGATCTTCCTTTTCCATGAACTCCTCTACCAGCTCTACCCCTACCTCTTCCTCTTCCTCTTCCTCTTCCTCTTCCTCTTCCTCTCTCTGCAACGTCTTCCATTGTTGTTGTAAAACAGAAGGTGCTCACCTGTGGTCTTGTCATAGTGCTTACTTCCTGATTGAAGTGCTGACCATAAACCATTGAGGTGTTTGGCAGGTGGCACATGTATTAGCCAATTAGCTCATGTAGTGTTATTTTGAATGGCAGTGTTTTGAAATGGCAAACATGTGACTTTATGTCAGATTGTTGTCTTATTCAGAGAACTGTGTGCAGTGCATGTAAAAAGTGCCATTTTGAATTGCAAAATATGTGTAAAGCAGAAAATGTGTTTAGACTTTTGGAGACTTGAGAAGAGGATTTGCTCTCTGTGTGTCAGTTTAAATAATTGTGCCGTGCATGTCATTTTAGTGTGTTAGCAATTGGAAAAAACTGTAAAGGAATATTCCGGGTTCAACACGAGTTAATCTCAAGCGACAGCATTAGTGGCATAATGTTGATTAGCACACAAATTAATGTCGACTCATTCCTCTTCTTTAATAAATCTGTGTTCTCTTTTATTATTGATGTCAAAGGTCATGTGGTCAATCAAACTCTACAGTATTTATGACTACATTAAATACAGATTCTCTGGCAGTGTGTGGATCACATGTGTGTTCTGAAACAATGTCATCTCAACTCACCAAAATCGTTTCTTACACAATCAGTCTTGTGTTATTGTGCTTATTTCTCTTTAGATGATGTCACTTCCTGTTATAGTTTGTGTCATTGGTTTGCAGAGGAATCTGTGATACTATCAGTGTCTGCAGCGGTGCTGGTGTTTTAGGGTGTGAATGTTCACACTTTATTCACAGTAAATCCAGAGTGTTACAGCGGTCACATCATGAGCTGCATGAAGTCTGTATTGTGTGAATGCAGCACCGCACATGTGTGTTTGACACGCGTTTTATACTGCAGATACCTGTTACAGGAACTGATAATCATGTGACGTGCATAGTCATGCATGTTAACCTGAATTAAATTTTATTTTCTTTATCTTTTAATTTCTTTATTTCTCACATAATATAATTTTATAGCATTGTGTTAATAATATTGGTACCACTTTACAATAAGATTCCATTTGTTAACATGAACTAACAATGAACAATGCTTTTACAGCATTTATTAAGAAATAGTTCACCTAAAAATGAAAATTCTCTCTCATTTTCTCATCTGCATGCCATCCCAGATGTGTGTGACTTTCTTTCTTCTGGCAAACACAAATTAAGATTTTAGAAGAATATTTCAATAGTGCCCGACCGATATATCTGTCGGCCGATATTAGGCTTTGTATCGGCGTATATGTTTACCGATATGTGCAGATATGAAAACTTTTTTCAGAAAATATAATGCAGAAAACATTGCTTTAGTATTGGTGTCATTACGACACGGAATATAAAGTCAGTTAAGCGGTGCGGTGTTAAGCGGTAAGGAGTTAAGCGGTGGGGTGTTAAGCGGTGCGGAGTTAAGTGGTAAGGAGTTAAGCGGTAAGGTGTTAAGCGATAAGGTGTTAAGCGGTAAGGTGTTAAGCGATAAGGAGTTAAGCGGTAAGGTGTTAAGCGATAAGGAGTTAAGCGGTGCGGTGTTAAGCGGTAAGGAGTTAAGCGGTAAGGTGTTAAGCGATAAGGTGTTAAGCGGTAAGGAGTTAAGCGGTAAGGTGTTAAACGATAAGGAGTTAAGCGGTGCGGTGTTAAGCGGTAAGGAGTTAAGCGGTGCGGTGCTAAGCGATAAGGAGTTAAGCGGTGCGGTGTTAAGCGGTAAAGAGTTAAGCGGTGCGGTGTTAAGCGATAAGGAGTTAAGCGGTGCGGTGTTAAGCGGTAAGGTGTTAAGCGATAAGGAGTTAAGCGGTAAGGTGTTAAGCGGTAAGGTGTTAAGCGATAAGGAGTTAAGCGGTGCGGTGTTAAGCGGTAAGGAGTTAAGCGGTAAGGTGTTAAGCGGTAAGGTGTTAGCGATAAGTTGTTAAGCGGTAAGGTGTTAGCGATAAGGAGTTAAGCGGTAAGGTGTTAAGCGATAAGGAGTTAAGCGGTGCGGTGTTAAGCGGTAAGGAGTTAAGCGGTAAGGTGTTAAGCGGTAAGGTGTTAAGCGATAAGGAGTTAAGCGGTAAGGTGTTAAGCGGTAAGGTGTTAAGCGATAAGGAGTTAAGCGGTGCGGTGTTAAGCGGTAAGGAGTTAAGCGGTAAGGTGTTAAGCGGTAAGGTGTTAAGCGATAAGTTGTTAAGCGGTAAGGTGTTAAGCGATAAGGAGTTAAGCGGTAAGGTGTTAAGCGATAAGGAGTTAAGCGGTGCGGTGTTAAGCGGTAAGGAGTTAAGCGGTAAGGTGTTAAGCGATAAGGTGTTAAGCGGTAAGGATTTAAGCGGTAAGGTGTTAAACGATAAGGAGTTAAGCGGTGCGGTGTTAAGCGGTAAGGAGTTAAGCGGTGCGGTGTTAAGCGATAAGGAGTTAAGCGGTGCGGTGTTAAGCGGTAAGGTGTTAAGCGATAAGGAGTTAAGCGGTAAGGTGTTAAGCGGTAAGGTGTTAAACAATAAGGTGTTAAGCGATAAGGAGTTAAGCGGTACGCTGTTAAGCAGTGCGGTGTTAAGGGGTAAGGTGTTAAGCAGTGCGGTGTTAAGCGGTAAGGAGTTAAGCAGTGCGATGTTAAGCGGTAAGGAGTTAAGCGGTGCAGTGTTAAGCGGTACGCTGTTAAGCAGTGCGGTGTTAAGCGGTAAGGAGTTAAGCAGTGCGGTGTTAAGCGGTAAGGAGTTAAGCGGTACGTTGTTAAGCAGTGTGGTGTTAAGCGGTAAGGAGTTAAGCAGTGCGGTGTTAAGCGGTAAGGAGTTAGGCGGTACGCTGTTAAGCGGTGCGGTGTTAAGCGGTAAGGAGTTAAGCAGTGCGGTGTTAAGAGGTAAGGAGTTAAACGGTGCGGTGTTAAGCGGTACGCTGTTAAGCAGTGCGGTGTTAAGCGGTCCGCTGTTAAGCGGTGCGGAGTTAAGCAGTGCGGTGTTAAGCGGTCCGCTGTTAAGCGGTGCGGAGTTAAGCAGTGCGGTGTTAAGCGGTAAGGAGTTAGGCGGTACGCTGTTAAGCGGTGCGGTGTTAAGCGGTAAGGAGTTAAGCAGTGCGGTGTTAAGAGGTAAGGAGTTAGGCGGTACGCTGTTAAGCGGTGCGGTGTTAAGCGGTAAGGAGTTAAGCAGTGCGGTGTTAAGCGGTAAGGAGTTAGGCGGTACGCTGTTAAGCGGTGCGGTGTTAAGCGGTAAGGAGTTAAGCAGTGCGGTGTTAAGAGGTAAGGAGTTAAACGGTGCGGTGTTAAGCGGTAAGGAGTTAAGCAGTGCGGTGTTAAGAGGTAAGGAGTTAAGCGGTACGCTGTTAAGCAGTGCAGTGTTAAGCGGTCCGCTGTTAAGCGGTGCGGAGTTAAGCGGTGCGGAGTTAAGCAGTGCGGTGTTAAGCGGTAAGGAGTTAGGCGGTACGCTGTTAAGCGGTGCGGTGTTAAGCGGTAAGGAGTTAAGCAGTGCGGTGTTAAGAGGTAAGGAGTTAAGCAGTGCGGTGTTAAGCGGTAAGGAGTTAAGCAGTGCGGTGTTAAGAGGTAAGGAGTTAAGCGGTGCGGTGTTAAGAGGTAAGGAGTTAAGCGGTGCGGTGTTAAGCGGTCCGCTGTTAAGCGGTGCGGTGTTAAGCAGTGCGGTGTTAAGTGGTGCGGTGTTAAGCGGTGCGGTGTTAAGTGGTGCGGTGTTAAGCGGTGCGGTGTTAAGTGGTGCGGTGTTAAGCGGTGCGGTGTTAAGCGGTAAGGAGTTATCGGTCTGGCTCTATATTTCAGCTCTGTAGGTTTATAGAAATGCAAGTGAATGGTGACCAGAATTTTGAAGCTCCAAAAAACACTAAAGGCAACATAAAAGTAATCCATAAGACTGCAGTGGTTTATTCCATGTCTTCAGAAGTTATATGATAGGTGTGGGTGAGAAACAGATCAATATATAAGTAATTTTTTTACCATAAATTCTCCTTCCTGCCCAGTGCAATGCAAATCACCAAAAACAAAAGAAAAAGAATGTGAAAGTGAAACTGAAGATTTTTCTGAGAATCATTAATGATCAGAACTATTTGTGAGCTGATACTTCATATGTTTGAAACAGGATGAACTCGCTCTGAACACACTTTCAATCATAGACGGTCAGTTTGTAATGTCCAGTGTCCGCAGTGCTTTAGAAATACATCGGTTTCACCAATACTAGAACAGAAATAAAGAAGCTAGTAAATGAGTAATAAACTCAGTAAAGAAGGATGTAAGAAATAAAGGATGCATTATTGTGAAATGCAAGTACACAATGATATGTTTGCCTGAATTCATGTTCATTTCAAGTAATTAAAGGGATATTTCACCTAAGAATGAGCATTCTGTCATCATTTAGGTTTAGAGATTAAGAACAAGCTGGACCTGAAGGTTTGAGTAATATCGAGCTGTACTGTTCTGAATATGTGTGTAAAAGAATGCAGCCATGTCCGGATGAATGTCTCTCTGTCTGTGTCGTTCACCTCTAATAACCTCTTCATAAATGTCCAGTCTGTCATGAGATCACGCTATTTCTGTTCCTGCATCAGCGTTTCATATGTCACCCTGAACTATTCATTTAAGCCATTTCTATAATCAAATCACTCTCTGATTGCATTTCAAATGCAGCTGCAGCGTTTCAAAAGAAACAGTAATTCACTGAGATGTTGTTGCTCATTCTTGGAGATTATGGGCTATTTTTAACCGCTGTCATCGAGACGTCTAACGATGAGAGCTTGTTTGTCTGCTCTAAGCTTGATTAAACTGTTTGTGTTTACTTTAAATCAGATGACTAACATATAATCATTTATACATATTCAGACATGTGGCCATCTGTTACCGTGATTGGCCATTTTTTTTAATGATTCTCGTAATTATGAATTTGCATAACGAGCAAACACCCTTCCAGAAATTACCTCATGATTATCCAAAGTAAATCAGTGTTGTGTTTTTCAATAAATGTAGTTATTATTCACATCTTCAAATATATTTAATGCTTAATATTCACATTTATAGTAAAATTATTATTTTATTGTCTGTTCCAGAACTGACTAAACTTCCCTTTAATGACATTTTGCGGAAGACCTTATTTGGAAAATAATTAATAAAATAAAGTTTTCAATAATATTATTTTCTCAGTTTTTTCATTGTAATTCACTATATAGGGTGCAATTAATTTTTTTTTATTGATAATTAAATTTTGATTGTGATTTTAATAGTTTTTCCTTATATAAAAAAAATGCATTTCAGTGTTCAAAAACAAAGGCAAAAATACATACAATTATTGTTGTAGAACTGAAAAGTATAGTGTGAAAAATTGAAAAAGTCAATATTTCTTTTCAAACAACTTTCTGAAATGCCCCCCCTCGTCTGCTGTTGTCCGGTCAAACAGATAGTCCCGCCCCATCTCACACCATTAGTTGAGTCATCGCTGTTGAAGAAATATTCAAAGGAAAATAGTAAAAATAATTTGAGGTGTAAATAAGAAACACAATTCTTACTGTATTAAGGGCTTTACTGACCTGAATGATGATCAAAACTGACTCTTGCAGAAAGTGTTTAATTAAAATTAAAGACAAAACTCATAATGTGTGTATATAACATCTGCTCAGCACGTACTGTGATTTAAATCTTTTTTAAATCTGTGATTATAAAGTAGTTTTTGCTTCCAAAATACTTTGGATCTATTAAAACATGTTAAATGATTTGTATACATTTTGGAGAAGCAAAATTGCATCGGTTAAACAGATTTATGCTTACTCTCCCAGTGCTGTGAGAGTAAACCACTTAAATTAGATTTATTCTCTGTTAGCTGTTCAGTTTAACTAAGCCTGAATCAAGAATGTGCAAAACATTTAAAAGGGAGCACTGTTATTAAATTATTAAAAGTGCTTTATGATCTATCAGAGATGTGGATTATACATCAGTCTCGATCAGGGAAATGGTGACACCTCATATGAGCTGAAAATGTGGAGTAATGTCTGTGCCTCTCTTACACACTGATTACACACATTTACAATATTTTATATTCAAGCTGTATTATTCCATAATATTACATCATAAGATTATTTTCTTTTCATGATTAACATTTGTATTGATTCTACAAAGAAAAACAAATCATATATACAATAAATCAACACATTTAACTCCCACTACTCTCATACAGGTCACCGAGTGTAGTGACCCCTCACAATCCACTCTGACCTGCAGAAGTAAAGATTATTCTCAAACACTCATATCTTATGCAAGTGCATACTTAACCAGTTAAATAATGTCCCTAATTAAATACTGAAATCAAATCAGACTTGACATTTGACATCGCATTATAATACATATTCAGCATTATATATATACCAGGTCAGTGTTTCCCAACCTTTTTTCTGCCACGGCACACCACTGTCCCACAAGACTAACCATCCTCAATATTTGTGAAGGTTTGAAGTTTATTCAAGTTTTCAACTGTGCAGAATTAGCTGCAAAATAAAGAGTGTTTTGGTGAGGATTGCTTCTGTTTCACACATTTCTCCTTTTTTATGAACTGATTATTTCAGTGACCCCTTCTGGAGATGTCACTAGGTGGCGAGAAATGAGCGTCTGATGTGCGATGAGTGAATCAGTGAATCTTGTGAATTTTGAGTCGTTTATGACCAAAATCTACCAAGAGACTTTATAGTGTTTTAACAGATCTATAGTCTTCCTTTAGTCTGAACATTCATCTTCATCAATAATAGTGAGTTTCAATAACGTCCTTCTCCTTTATTAAAACTTGCATGAATCTCCTGACTTCAGTGTAAAATTATAAACACAAAGCAGAGCTACGGGATAATAATAACAGCTGAGCATGACTTTTATCAGAAAAGACCACAATAATAGACAATAATAATGATTTTGAGTTCAATAATGTTCTTTCGTCATTGTAAAGTGCATTTCACATGAGTTGAGTCGAGGTGCTTGGTTGATCGTGTCTACAACTGCAGGTGGTAGACCGCTTAAGTCTTCCGCGTCCCATCCAAGGGCCAGACGTGGAGGTTCCAATTGCGTTGGTCCCAGAGGGTGCTCCTTCCCTGAGAAAGAAGGTCTTTCCTCAGGGGAATTTGCCAGGGAAGCGCTGTCACAAGGAGCGTGAGATCCGAGAACCATGTCTGAGTGGGCCAGTAAGGAGCCACTAAGGTGACCTGTTCCTCGTCCTCTCTGATCTTGCACAGCACCAGTGCAAGAAGTCTCACTGGGGGAAATACGTACTCGCGCAGCCCCGGGGCCAGCTGTGTGCCAACCTCTCTGTGCCGAGAGGGGCCTCCATTAGGGAGTACCAGAGCTGGCAATGGGAATTTTCCTGGGAGGCAAAGAGATCTATCTGTGCCATGCCGAACCAGTCCCAGATCAGCTGGACCTCCTGGGGGTGGAGCCTCCACTCTCCGCTGAGTGTAACCTGTTGCGACAGCTCATCCGGCGTCATCTTGTGGTCGCCGGGATGTGAGTGGCATGCAGCGACCTGAGTCATGGCTGAATCCACAGGAGGAGATGGTGGGCAATTTGTGACATATGACAAGAGCACATGCCACCTTGGCGATTTATGTACACTACCTTCAAGGTGCTGTCTGAACAGATCAAGATGTGCTTGTCCCGAAATAGCGGGAGAAACCTCCGCAGGGCAAGGAATACAGCTAACAACTCGAGGCAGTTTATGTGCCAATGCAGGTGGGGCCCCGTCCAGGAGCCACCGGCTGCGTGCCCGTTGCACACGGCGCCCCAACCCAGTTGAGAGGCGTCTGTGGTGACCATGACATGTCTGGACACCTGCTATAGGGGGATTCCCGCTGAAAACAGAGGTCTGTCCAAGGGTTAAAAGTCTGATGGCAGGAAGGGATGATTAATACATGGTATGTGCCACGGCGCCATGCCCATCTCGGAACTCGAGTCTGAAGCCAGTGCTGAAGCGGTCTCATATGCATCAACCCGAGTGGTACACCCGTGGTTGAGGATGTCATATGCCCCAGGAGCCTCTGGAACTGTTTTAGACGAACCGCTGTGCTCTGAAGAGAGCGAGGAACCTGAGCACTGGCTGCATGCGCTCGTTCGTGAGACACGCTGTCATTGAGACTGACTGTCAACTCCATGCCGAGAAAAGAGATGCTTTGAAGCGGGGCAAGCTTGCTCTTTTCTCAGTTGACCTGAAGCCCTAGATGTTGAGTATGCGGATGCCCACTTCCCTTAGCGGGGCAAGGGCTGCTTCTGCGACCTTCTTGAAGATGCGAGGGGACAGGGACAGGCCGAAGGGGAGGCCCTTGTACATTTACATTTACATTTATGCATTTGGCAGACGCTTTTATCCAAAATGACTTACAGTGCACTTATTACAGGGACAATCCCCCCGGAACAACCTGGAGTTAAGTGCCTTACTCAAGGACACAATGGTGGTGACTGTGGGGATCAAACCAGCAACCTTCTGATTACCAATGTATTATACAGAGCACTTATTACAGGGACAATCCCCCCGGAGCAATCTGGATTTAAGTGCCTTACTCAAGGACACAATGGTGGTGACTGTGGGGATCGAACCAGCAACCTTCTGAGTACCAATGTATTATACAGAGCACTTATTACAGGGACAGTCCCCCCGGAGCAACCTGGAGTTAAGTGTCTTACTCAAGGACACAATGGTGGTGACTGTGGGGATCATACCAGTGACCTTCTGATTAACTGTTGTGTGCTTTAGCCCACTACACCACCACCACTCCACTTGTGTATCTTGTACTGATACACAAGTGAGCCAGTTCAGAGTCAGAGGTTGTAGGGTAATTTAAATATGATCTGATTTGGCTTCTCTCATAATCAGGTGATACCATCGCTTATACGCTTTCACACAACTTGCTATGACGGACGATAAGCATTGACTGAAGTCTTAAATGGATTCTCCTATCATTAAGCTTGAAGAATGGTCTAATCCTGGTGTCATACAGGCGGTAACAAACCATATCAACACAATCTACCAGTCACAAATAATTTTGGAAGAATTCAGAATAATCCAAATAATAACTATTTATTTGCCACTTAGGATATAAAACATTGTTACAAGGATTCAATCAAACCCAATTTCTCATATGATCAGAATAAAGAAACACATATATATATATATAATTTTTTAATATTTAAAGATAACTATGTGTAATTATTTCATCATTATATATTGAATTATTGTTATTATAGGGGCTTTCTCAGCAAATATTTGTATATGTGATTAAATGCGATTAATCGGGACATCATGTAATTAATTCGATTACAATTTTTAATCGATTGACAGCCCTAATAAAGATACAAGTCAGAGAAACATACAGAGACAGTGTGGGCAGATCTGAATACAGACTCCTCGAGCTCTTGGCCAACTTTACTTAAATATCCAGACAGAAAAAACATTGTATATGAAATGGTATTAGCCTTTGAACAGTGAGAATTTGGGGCTGAATGGGTTCTTGGCTTCCTGGGATTTAACCTTATTAACACACATGAGATCATTTAAATTGTATGTCAAGAGGGGAATAATGCAGTATTTGGCAAAGACCTTATAACTTTGTCACCATTAGTTTTACCAACATGGGAAAGAGACCATTATACCAGTCGCACTGAGACCTCTTAAATGATATCAAACACATACAGCTGCATTCTTTGTTTTCATGGTATTTGTTATATTTTTACATGTAAATCTTGTGTCTTTGTACTGGTCCTGATCTGTAGAAGGGGAGAAGGGGGAGAGAGAGAAGAGCTGATTTACAATTTATCACACGTGGTGATATTCAGGTGTAGATTTCAGCTTTTGTGGGAGAGTTCTGTGGCGTTGGTTCTCGCAGACTTCTACTTTTACTGGAAATAGTGCTGTTTGGGCATAGACAAATTGGTGTCAGCCTTACACAGCGAATTCAATCTAATACGTGACAGTTACTTGCTTCTGTCACACACAACAGCTTCCTGTCATGT